>NC_090879.1:5161951-5166951 GCF_036669935.1 Montipora foliosa
CCTAACTTTCACGCGGGGCTTTTTGAAGAGCAAGGTTGTATCTACACAATTAACTTATACAAGAGAATTTAAGAAAGTGTAAACACTGTTCTTTTAAACTTGAAAATTGTGAAAAAATTACCTATTTCAGTATACCCTGCGAGTAGTTGGTTTCTCCTACGCTTCCCGAGAGAGAAACCGCTGCGAGCAACCGTAAATTTCTTTGAGTGAGCCGCCGTCCAGCGCTAAGGACGAATAAATTAAATTTGTACCGGTAAAACGAGTTAATAAACTTGTTTTGGCGCTTGCGCGTGCGTTCAGCTACGTAATTGCTGCGTTTGGGCGAGCCTGCTGTGTAGAGATTTCCCGCGAAATAAGACGAAGTGATGTCAAATACATCACGTGGGATGTGACGTACTTTACACATGCTCGATGGAAAATCAAACGGTTGCTCGCAGTGGTTTCTCTCTCGGGAAGCGTAGGAGAAACCAACTACTCGGAGTATAATTTTAGTATAAAGACCGTTTTTAAGAGCGATTTTCTAAATCGTGTCACGGCCGTCCACATTTTCACGCGCGGTAAATGGAAGGTGTATCTTTTCTTGAGCAGAATCCGTTTTAATTCGAAGAATTGGTGAACGAGAACCACTGCTCTTTTCGGTTTCAAAACTACTAATGAAACGTACTTTTGAAAAATGGCGCATCTCGAGCGAGCTATTTAAGCAATACAGGACATTTTCCGTGTTTCCATAGCCTCATGTAAACACAAGGGGGAGTTGGGAGAATTCGAGACAGTTATGCAAAACCGAGACGCATTCGAGGGTTTGCAACAGTGTCGAGAATTCTCCCAACTTCCCCGAGTGTTCAGATGAGGCTATGGAAGCACGGAAAAAAGTCCTCTATTGCTTTTATAAAATATTTCTCAAAGATAATTCGACAAATGAATGTAACATATGATGAATGTAACATATCTCCTACCAGCCAATCAAAACGCGCGTCTGACGACATATAACCAATCAAAATTCGTGTGATGTCACAGCCCTGTTTCCACACTCTCATCTAAACACAGCTATTGACCAATGAGAGTGCACGCACTATCCTAATTATTTTATAATGTTTTCTGGCCATCGCTGCAGAACAATTCTTGTCAATCAAACCAGTGGATCGTGAAATGGTCACGAATAACCGCGAATTTTAAACTGATCGTTAAGTGTCTTCTGGTTCATTCCACGTGCCGACCAAAGTAGTGCAATGAAGACGGAAAAAGAAAATATCACCGATCGGGAGCTCTTTTCGGAGCTCTTAGAAAACCCGATCCATCCATTACAATTTCATATGGTTCCTCCGTTTGTTGACAATAGAGAGCTTTAGATTCACGGATAAATTGTTTCATTTATCCGCGATTATCTTTCCAACTTTCATTTCATTCTATTCTTCTAAATATCAAGAATCAACACCTAGTATGTATAATTGTAAGTCATACCTGAGTGGAGTTCAGAATGACATTAACGTACAGAAACGCAGTGTGTACTGGTGTCAAGAGACCAAATAACCACGTGATACCCAACAGGGGCATCAACATCAAGCACGCTCTGATCCCCAACCTGCAACAAAAAATGTGTTAACATAAACTTGCACTGGAGCTTTCCAAAAGACAGACTGAAGTTTAAGATGTTAACTGTCTCACCTGGCTTGTTCGATGCGCTTGTGCGATGTATGTTGCATTGATGCCATTTCCTTTATCACTCGCACGACAATTACCGTGTTCGCCTAAAACAATAGAGTAACAATCAAGTTAAAGAACATTTGTCAAAGGAAAAGACAGGAAATGAAGAAGGCCGAACTCAGTCGAAGACAACCCAAGGGCTTCTTTTACTTACGCGGCAGGGGTGTGGGCCGCTCCAATCTCGATTAAGGTGATGTTACATGAACCAATTTAAACGCAACATTGTTGTTAAATTTGTCTGATGTAACATAACGCACAGGGTGATTCTTAGTGTAACAGTCACTTCAACAGTGTCCGCAAATCATCTCGTGTAATACACCGTTGCCGCAACATTGTTGCGTTAAAAGTTGTCTCGTGAAGGATGGATTAAAAATTGGCGGCCGTTTGTCGCAGGGACAAAAATAGACTTCAGCATAAGGTTCGGCATTTTACATGTTTTAATTCAACCAAGCAAGCGTCTTCAAGGAGGTGCAAATGATCAGCAAAAATGTGTTCACTCAAGAGTTAAAAAACAAAACATAACTTATTGGTTGAAACGTGAGTTCCTACAGAATTTTTGGTGTGAAAAACTCTCCGGTAAAATCACTTGCCGCAAGAAAGGTATATAGTCGTTAGAACTTAAACCGCAAATTTTAAACTCGACCGCAAGGCCATGTCACGTGACACTCAAAATACGCGATGCTAAATGTCTCTATTACGACAGCGGCAACTTCAACAATATCTTGAGGATTTCGTGATAATGCCACCTCGTTAACGTTGTAACACGTGAGTAAAGTATGCCATAAATGATTTGGTACGGACCGATTTGAAGTAGTCTTTTTCGCAGCTGTTATTGGGGCGTCACGCAACGCTCACCCCACCCTTTCTTATTTCTTGTCTTTTCTTTGGGGTGAGCGTTGCGTGACGAAAACCAAAAAGCGGTTGCGAAGGAGACTAGATTTAAAGTAAACATAGATAACGCACGATTCACCGTTGTGTGCTCACGTTTTCGTCTCTGAAATCTTAAATTTGATCATTTCAGGTGGTTGTTAAAGGGGCAGTGTCAAGCTATTTTAGTCAAACTTCAAACCACTAAAAGACGTCCTTGCATCAATGAAAACCGAAAAATAATGCTGTAGTTTTGTTGCCAATGACCACTGAAGTTCACTGAAACTATTTTTTGTTGTTTGCATCCAAGGATGGAGAGGATGGAAACGGAATGAGACTTGAACAATCTGGCCAGTCTTTTCAAAGTTTGGAGACACCAAAAATTAAAGACGAATAGCTCTTTGTGCCATAAATATATTTCATATCTTGTCAGTGGGTTGTCAGAAATGCTGTACGACTGAGCTAAAGTACTAATTTAGATTTTAACCCATTTTTGACCTAAAAACAGCAAATTTGGAATGACAGTGCCCCTTTAAGCGGAGTACGGCAAAGAAATGCACTAACATGCGTGTCACACTTGTAGCACGATTATCCGTAACCAATGATATTCTTGTTTATTGGCGTTGCTGTTGACGCAGCGGCCATTGATGTTAAAACTACTTATTGATTCCGACTCTCACTTACAAGCTCAACCAACGCAACAAACGTCGCAAATATCCAAAGGGCGCCGCTACCAGAGGAAAGCCAGCAGCTTGGCGTTTAAAAAAAACAAACAAACAAACAAATAAACCAAACATGTGTTATTTAGTCTTGAACTCCTTCCTGTGAATCGTTAAAGATTGTTCGTCTATTTTTCTAAAAAGGTCTCTGAAGGGTTCCGGCATTGGAATAGCTTAACACGTTAATATCGAAAGTCTGTGTCCGTGATTGGTTAGACAGACAAAATGTCATTATACAATGGGGTGATTCTCCAGGCATTTCAAACACATCCTCCGACAAAATTAAATAATCTGGCTTTCTTTGTTTCTACCAAAGTATTTTCGTAAACCAGTAATCGGTTCTACTTTGCCAAAATTTCCAGCAAAGAGTCTCTAAAGCTTCGCGCAGTGTGCCGTTCGCATGCAGAGGCCAATTCGATCCTCTATCAACTCACGTGACCTTCATTGAGAGTGAGACAAGCAGGAAACAAAAAAAAATAATAATAAAAAAATAAAAATCGGCTTGTGTAGTTCAAATGACACGCCTGCAGAGTCACGTTGGTCATAGCGAAAATGCGATACGAGACAGTTAATTAAGTTAACTTCACCTTAATTAGAGTTGTTAGAAAAGTAAGCTAACAGCGAATTTCTCGTACAAAAACATCATTGACCAGCAATATTTGCTATCTCATGAGACGGGTTACTCTTGGTCTATGGACAGGAGCAATGAAGCGATTTTGAAAGAGAGTTCATCGCAGTCGGAAATAATCAAGTTATGCAGCTGATTAAGAATTCTGAGAAACAATAAAGGCTTCAACGACTGATTAAACCTCGAATTTTTTCAAGTGGCCGTCAGCCATGCCTGATTTCGCTGCAATGATTTCTCAGTCATCAATAACCTTACTCCGCAAATCAATATACAGGATATTGAGGACACATCATTTATATTCTCTAGGAGAAGTAAAGTAGTTCCTTATCAGTTAAAACAAACTTAAAGGCAAGAGATTGCTGGCAAAAATGATGAGCTTACTGTTTGTCGCTGACAAAACTATCGATTCCGTTTATTCCAGTCGCGATGCCCAAAGATATGCTGACAAAAACTGCAGGTATCCCTGAAATGGAGAGAAGTGTGATATTAGTACACCCTTGTCGTTTCTGCCATAAGTTTCGACATACCTGCAGTGTTGTTGACGACCAACAACAAGTGGCATAGAGCGCTTGGTATTTCGTAGCAGTAATCTAACCTCAAGATCTAGATGTGTAGATCTACATGTGTCAGTGGTTTTGTACGGGGCAGAAACAAAGCAAAAAACAAATCCACATAGAAAGAAATTAGACGTTTATGACCACCGATATCTAGGGAGGATCTTCCGAGTAAAGTGTCAATGCACTCAAGTGAGAGAGACATGATGATGACGTACATAGTTCGGATATGCAAAACAAGTAAGTCCTCTGGGAGGACGAGAGGAAAAAGAGGGGCTAAGATGAAGCGGGGAATTGAAGATAGAAAGTGCAAAGGGGCGTGAAGTTTTTAGATACCATCTGGGACGAGACCATGGAGACGACTAAAGCCAGATAGCAGAGGATGCTTTATGGGAGTGAAACGTGCACCCTGACCAAGATGCTGCTGGGGAAAATTGTCAATGGATGCTACACTAGAATGCTGCGAACGGCCCTGAACGTGCATAGGCAACAACAAATGACTAATCAGGAACTCTACGGGAGTCTCCC
>NC_090879.1:5174451-5176951 GCF_036669935.1 Montipora foliosa
GCTGTCCATGGCTGCTAATTGACCGGGTGAAATGGTTGTGCGCATGCGTGATGTGTTGGCCACACCGGGTTGGTGTTAGCGTGTGTCACCTTGCTTTTAGTGATGTTCTATTAGAGCCCCTTCTTCCTCCCCCCCCCCTCCCACCCTTATTCACGGCACCGCTTTTACACTTAATTTTCTTTTGTTACCACCGTCAGTGGTATCGCCGTTATGACGGATGACGCAAAAAATAGATTCCTTAGTAGCTTCCTTTGTCCTTTTGATTGCCCCTCAACATTTGTACCCAGATCATTTGCATAACGGCTCATGTTACATATACATTCATATTTAACTGACCACTCCCCACAGGGGCTTCTTTGGGCAAATGATACATATAATGATGCAACAGAGCAAAAACTGTTTTAAGAATCAAGTGCAGCCGAGAAGTTGAACCAGGGATCAAATTCAATAAAGGGTCAAAACTCATAAGCTCTGGATCTCGAAGCAACCACCCTAACCACTGGGCCACAGTCCCTCCTTCGAAAATACTTTGAGTAGCTTCTAGTCTCAAACAAACTCGACCAATTGTCTCTTTTCCCAAAAAAAGGAGAAAAATCTGAATACTACTACTACATTTTTAAAGCTTTCTGATCTTGATAATAGGGAGCTTACGAGTCGACGACGTTCGCACGACGGCGCCGTTGGGTCACCTCATGGTACCGCGTCACCGTCCTGTAGAATTTGTACTTTTATAAGATTTTCACACAGGAACTATGGAACGTTCGATTCGGAAGAGAAAACAAACGATGAATGCAAGGCTCAGTTTTGTTTCTACAGGCCTAAGGAGGACATTTATAAACTTGCTGAACAGCTTCAGCTGCCTGACGAGATGACCACTTCTTATGCATGTGTCTCAAGCGCTATGCATGAAGATTTGGCTGTAAATTTCGCTAGCGCTTTTATTTTTAGTTGAACTATTCGCCATGGTGCAGCAGAAGGTCGTTACTTGAATAACATGCCCCTAAATGTGATACTTGATGACCTGGCAAAAACACCTGGAGCATCAAGAGAAAATTTGACAACTAACCTCGCTTCTATTTTCAATGTCGTCAACTTTGGCGCGACTCCGGCAATTGCTCATAGAGGCATGCGTAGCAGACATATCACGCAACGTAACGGCGCCGTCGTGCAAAGGTCCTTAATAAAATGATACAATCGTGCAAATGGTCCATTACTATTACGTCTTTGTGACTTATGCCTATATAGATTGGTTGCATATCACAAACACAACTCCACGCAGAAACTGTTAAGATGATTTATTTCATATATTTTTGTGACGTACGTTAGGACCAAGTGGCTGATTATAGTGATGACAGATCCCAGGATAGACAATCCCAAGCCTACATACGTGAGGATCTCCAATAGGTTCCTGTCCGTTTGAGACTGTTAAAAATTGTGAAAATTCATTAATAATTCATGAAGAACAGCTGAGGACAACACAATTCAGATCACATAACATTTAATGGTACAGATAAGAATGAACATCTCATCGTCATCGACCCTTTTCGCTAAGGCTGATCGAAACATGTTTTACACTGCTCTAATGGCAGGCAAGTTCCGTAACCCAAGCATCTCACACGTGTGTTACTTTACTCGGTTTGTCTTTTATGGTTTTTTCTAACACATAATACATACATACTAAAGATACATTGTATATATTGGAAGTTGCTGTTGGTATTTATAAAACAAAAGTATAAACTTTGGCATATTTGAACTCTATAAATACAAACAGTGTTTAATTTTAAAATAACTTTTGTAATTCAGACCGTGCTTATCTTGTAGTGCTGGTCTCGCTTCTCTCGTCTCATACACGACATGATGTTTTATGAAATTATTTGATTATTGTGGAAACGATTACAGATTTATGTGCACTTACGAGTTTAGGATCAACATTTGTGAGGTCCATAAGCACTGCAAAATGTGTTAAATGGTTGCAAACACACGTTGTTTCTGAGCTGCCGGGTTTAAAATTGACGTAACAACCGTCCCCTGACCATCTTAATGAATAGAGAAAGATTAGTTTATCCATTGAACAGTTTGTAAAATGAATCTTCAATTGGTGTCGAAAGTAATTTCTGGATTGTTTTGGTTTTGCAGTGCTGCGCACGGTGATAAGCTCAAAATTCCCGAGCAGCCGTCTTAGCCAACCAAGGAAACTATTCGGAGTTTCCCGCGCGTTTCCCGCGCTGTGCGTCATGATTGGCTGGATTTTATTTATAGGACGCCTCCCTTGGGAGATTCAGCACGTACACTGCTGTAAAACCCAATCAAAACAAAGCTACCCAGCATCAAAGGAAATATGATACTTTTCGCGGGAGTAACCTGTTCCTAAAAAACAAATAATAAAATAAAATAAAACTAAAAATAAAAATTCGGAAAAGGGTTAAATCAAGGAATTAGTGGAGATAGAGACCCCCTTGATGAGCCCCTGTCCACGTGCGCGAAGCACCATGGGTAAGAA
>NC_090879.1:5181951-5209451 GCF_036669935.1 Montipora foliosa
GCAGGGGCACCCAACGAGCTATTTTCTCAAATTCATCAAAATATATCATGGCAGGAGCCCATGAGTAGGAGCCTCCATATTCACTATATCCTTGAATCAACCTTTGCCCGTATCTTTGTATTTTTAGAACCAACCTTTTAGCAGGAGACTCACATTTACATCAATTTACATCAATTCACACAATTTGCGTACATTTTTTTCCCTTTTTTTTTGTCTTTATTAGACAATGACTTTATTTGATTGGCCATTTTAAACAGTGCGTTCAGTGCCAAACAACTCGTGGCGTTCTAAAAATAGAAAGATACGGGCAAAGGTTGACTCATCATAGGGCTTATATGGGGGAGGCAAGTTCCTACTCATGGGCTCTTGATCATGGCCATGAAATAAACCACAAATTAGCCTTTTGGAGCAATTTCTCTACCGGCTGGGAATCTGTTCCGCACTCCCAGCAAAAACAGACCAAAAAAATTCTGTAGGGCCGGGCGGATGTTTTCCTGCCAGCAAGAATAAAAACGACAATTTATTACATCGTACGCCAAAACGAGCGTGGAAAAAGGCCTCAGATCTAGCGTTCAGTTGAAGGGGGAGGGGGAGGGGGGGGGGGGGATGTGGTGGGAAGGAACACGTCCGATGGGTGTCCTTGCCGGTGTACAAACTGCTAAATATGAAATTTTGATGCAACCTTTTTCAGCAAGTTGTTGTTCATGAGAAATAAACTTGTGAAACTGTTTACATTTTGCAAGCAACTGATTAAAAAAACTAACAAGATTTATTCGTTTTCAGATTTTTAGGACTGCTCATGAACGTTCCGCTTGAATTACTTTCCTTTCCCACGCATGCCTTCTTACCTCAGAGATCTAGTAAATATGTTAATAAACTCGTTTTCTTGGTCCGTATTGTAAGTTCGAGAGCCTGGTTTTTTTCCACAAGCTTTGCGCTTGTAGGCTTTTGATCATGCTGCCATAATTTTCGGCATAATTGGTTGAAACTAGCGTGATTTTTATGGATTTTTAAAAAAAAGCACTTCTAGCATAATCGGTATATATTGATAAGCCTGAGACCAGCCGCATTCGCGGTTTAGAAACGGAGAGAGAGCCTCCGTAAGAGGGTGGCATTCTGGCACGAGATGACGGAAGTTGCTATATGGTGACCGGAAGTTGCTTTAACGTCAGCTTAATTTCTTGTAATTGGTCATCGGGCTCCTGTGGGAGTCTCATTCGCGGGAAATTCAATCTGAAAATAAATCGGTCTGTGAAAACGCCGTTACACGAACACAGTAGAGTTGTAGGCTCCGGGGCATGGGTTTCTGGCTGAGTATATAATAAGGTGGATCAGAAGCTCGTGACCTTAAAGCGTTTAACTCTGGTTCAGAGCTTGGACTGTTTCGGGACTCCCTCTTACCCCGCCCTGAAAATGAGAGAGAGAGTCCTGAATTACTTGCAGGCGCATTCTCGGAATGACGCAAAACTGGGGGAAAAACATATTTGGAAAAAGATTCCGTATTTGGGCATAGTTTATTCCGAGTGCTTTTACACTGGATTTATGGGGGATAATGTGAAAGGAAATTATAACGCCAAGTTTCTGGAGGCAATTGATTTCGCGTTTTACATTTATGCCTTAGTCGAAACAACTGCAAGCTATTCATGCAGTTCGTTACCGGTAATGATGGTTTTGTTAAACCTACAGCAGGATTTGGCAAGTCTGTTTGCTACATGGTTTTTCCTTTAATATGTTTGCGATTTTCTTCGATCCGAGTCCGATGTTAATTGTAAATCAGTCCTTCTTATCGTGAGTCCCAATCGTGGAGGATCACATGGATGACATACGAAAGTATGGAATTTCTTGCCTGAAACCCAACTGAACAGCTGCATGATGTTGGCGCAGAAAAATATCAAATTTTGATTTAATTGCTCTCCCGAGACTCCTTGAAACTTACAAATGTACTGTAGGTCGTGGATGTGAATCGCTCAACGAAGACTAATAAATCTCCTGCTGGAACTTTTGTTTATTGTTCATTATTTATTGTTCATTACTTCTGTCGATCTAGTTATGTCACTGATCCAGTGAACATATATTTGAGTTGCACAGTAATTATTGAAACTGCGATTGTTTCAGGAGTTTAGGCCTACCAATTTTTTTCAAAATCGGGGACAAATTGTTTGGATAGCCAATCATGATAAAACAGCCAAGTAAAAAATGTTGTAAATACTCTCAGTTTTATCAGGAATAATACACAAACACCAGTGACAAACAGAGTTTCTTTTTTTTGAGTAATTAGAGTAGAGTAATTTACTCAGACTATTAATTTTTCCTTAGAATAATTTTTCAAAGCATTCGTCGCATTAAATCTTTCTTTCCTTACAAGCTGAGCAATATTCCTGATAAGGTTACATAAAAAGTTAAACGAAATTGAATCACAACCTGGACTATTTGTTTCTTTACATACCAGTTTGTGTTGATAACGCAATGATGAAGCAATAAATAAATGTTCCTATTAAATTTATACATACTTATGCACAGCCATGCAAACATCGATTATTCGGACGTTGCCACGATTTTTTTATTCCGGTCAAAATTTGTTCGTGAATATTAATTAATAAGGATGAAAAATGCTACTTAAAAAGCGTGTGTCACCTTGCTTTTATTGTTGCTACTTAAAAGCACTTTCCTTCTGAAACTCATTGTTAGAGGTAAAATACTGCAGATAATATGAAATTCTGACTCCGAGCTGTTTTGTCGCTTAGTGAAATCCTATGCTATATTTACTAGTTCAGCCTTTGCATCGATTTATTGCGATCTTTAATTTCAGTCGTTACATTTATTCGGCAATAATTTTCCAACATCACTGCGATCGGGGTTTTTTCTCCTCGTTTGGTCACGACGAGGCATAATTTAGATGTTCTCTTTCCTGACACTGCAAATCACACAGCAATTTTCATATACGATTTTTTTGTCGGGGTTTCAAGGTTCCCAGTTTATTTACATATCCAGACTGGCATCTAATGTAATATGATTGACTCATTCCGAGTATGCACTTGCAAGTAATACAGGACTCTCTCTTTTCCCGCCTGGGTTCCAGGCCCATTTTCAGGGCGGGGTAAGGGGGAGTCCCGGAACAGGACTAGTTCAGAGCTGGGGTTATTTCCTTATTTGGATGTAACATAGCTCATACATTTTTCCGCGCGTGTAGCTTCTATCTCACTTTTGTCCATATTTGGGCATAGAATTGGTGTCCTAATATCCCCAGCTTTGTTCCAAGAAAAACAGTTGCAAGTTACACGTTTCAAGGTCATGTGTTTCTAGGTGGATCTGATGGATTAACCACCCGAAGCCATGACATAACTTTCGTAATGTTCCATGTTCGCGTTATAGTTAAATGATGCACCATTTTTGACTCTAAAAGTGGCTTAAAGAGCTTACCGTTGGTTTCATTGGTATCGTCAACTGAAATCGTAATCCAATCGCCCCCTTTGAATTCCAATCCAAGCCTCTCCTTTCTGAAAATTCGAGTCATGCTTAAATCTTCAAGAAAAAGTTATGGATATGATAAGCGACAAAGTTTCTTTAGAAATAAATGTCAATTTTTTTGTCAAGCTCTTATCGCCCAGCCTTACCCTTCCCGACTTCCATAATCTCTCTACTCTCCCCTTCTCTCTCCTTTCAACTATCCAAACCCTTCTCCTTCTCTTCCCCTTTCACTTTCAACCTCTCCGCTGTCTACCCCTCCCCTCTCCGAGTCCATCCCACGCATCTGTCCCTCCCCCCTCTCTCCTTTCCCCACTCTGCCGATCCCCTGCCCTCCTGTCTTCCTTTAATTCATCCTTCGCTATTCGTTCCCCCTCTTTATACTTTCTTCCTTGCTTCACTCTCTCTGTACCTCTTCCTTTTTATACTTCCCCGCACTCGTCATTTCATGGCCATCCATGCACCTCTTGGCTTAGATGTACTTTTCACATACCCTTCTACAATTGCTGTAGAAAAGTATGTGAAGCTATACATTAGTAGCTGTTGTAATGTTCCGCTCTGAAGCAGGAATCGTATCGCATGAAATCGACAAACGTTGTCCATTCAGCTCATTTTTAAAAAATGACACTCACCAAATTCACTTGTTTGATCGTCGAATGGCATTGACTCATTTATGCTGGCAGCAGCGACAAAATGTTCGCAAAGATTTGAAGTCATCATTGCAGTTTCTTGTCGTTCTATGTCAGTATCGTCCACAGCAGAAGATCCGTTTAAGGTATCCTTCGTCATATTAACCATAAGTGAAACCCATTTCTGAAGAAAAATAATGTTAAGGCATTCGTGTTCATTGTTCTCTGAACTAAATTTCCGAGAGGTGTTGTAATAGCTGTATCCTTACGATGAGTACAGTACAGAGGTTTAGCAAAGGGACGATCAAAACCGAGGTGACAATTATGTAAAGTGAAAATGTTAATGGTCGAAGAAAGACGCGAATATGAGAGATAGTTTGTTTCCGTCCACCAACTTGTATGCGAAGACTGATGAAAACTATCTGGACAACAGTCAAAAAGTCTTAAACTTTGTATGATGCAAACAGGTTAAAATAGACACACAACAGCGACGATGGCTGAGATTATATTAAGTCAGTGCGGCCCAGTGGTTAGGGCGCTAGTCTTGGGATCAGGAGATTCCGTGTTCAAGACCCGTTCTTACCACTCGTTGAATTTGTTCCTTGTAGTCCCTGGTTCAACTTCTAAGCTGCACTTGTAAATATCCAAATGGGTTGCCTGCGGCCAGTTGGGATCCTTAACAGTTGTTGTTGTTCTGGCCCGGGTTGCTCGAAGCATGGTTAGCCCTAACCAGCGTTAAAGACCATGGAAACTTATAGGTTTTGATACCTCTTAACCAACAGTTAGCGCTAACCAAGCTTCCTGTTTGTTTGTTATGTTTCAATGGCCCTGAAAAACCACTATGGGGACTGGGTATGTATTGTATTGTCGCGTTTTCGCTGGTGTCGCATTCTACAAGAATCTTCTGTGTAAAGCAACCAAATCTCAACTGAGTTCTTTGGAAAACGTGAACACATTATGGCAAATTTTAGTTTTCTATTTAAGCTTCAACAACATTCCCCAGAATCCAGTTCGTGTATTGATGGTTTTCATCTGACGTCACTGACGGAGGCCATGTTTGTGTACAATGTCTTCTGGGAATTTGACTCTATTGTTTTGCAAAATTTGTGGGGCCATTTTCTACTGTTTTGTTCACCAACATGGCCGTGTCATCAGGTGGATTTAGACCTAGAATAACTGAGCTTGTTTGTAAAAGATGAACGATCAATGAAATGATCACGAATAAGTTTGTTAAACGTGAATTTGGCATCGCAGATTCAGAAATGCTTACCACCGAAGTGAATCTATTTAATTGACACCTATAGCTATTACCTTTCTCGCACTTGTGTTTCCTTTGTGAGTCTTGCAAAATTTCGAGACAAGTACCTAATAAAAAAACGTTTCGCTAGTTCAATACAAAAGGCTACCCTACTTTGCAGTTGTTCATACCCACCAGAGGTCATGTTAACATTTGAGCCGGGGTTCGTATGGTCCGGCGTGCAAAAGTTCACCAAACTTAATCCCTTGTCCGGCGGGGTTAATAAGGAGCTTAAGCACGCGCGTTTTTGAGACGCGGACGGCAACCGGAAGTGAGATGTTTTCCCTTTTTAACTTGTCTTAACACAACAACATTTACGTAGTTAAATATCTTTTCTCCATTAGAGATGATTAGTATAAAAATCTAGGAGACACCACTGTCCTCGCACGTGACATTTTCTTTTCCGGTTGCCGTCCGCGTCTCAAAAAACGCGCGTGCTTAAGCTCCCTATCTGAATGGGACACCTCGTAAGAAACATTCGACCGAAAGTTTTCTTTTAACGCTCGAAAATGCGAACCAAGCAAGGAACAGATTTTGTTAGCCTAGGCCTGCTTTATACAAAACAAATATTGATGCAAAAGTAAATAAGATATCGCTTTGATGATCCATACGATGTTTTTGAAATTCATATTTAATCAATACATGTTTCGGATGAAACATCATCCATCGGCAGTTGACAAATGAGAAATAAACTAAAGTTGAGCAATAAATAGTGTAACAAAGTGAGATATAACATGAATAATTAAGGATGAAGGCGAGAACAGAATAAAAACACCCAACCACGAAACAAAACAGAAAAAACCAAACTGTTTAGGCTGAGAAAAGAAACTAATTAGTATGAAAGGGATAAATTAAGATGCTTGACTTGGGAATTTAAAGATCGCTGCTCCCAAAGGATATGCATGGCTTCTTTGATTTTCAATTGGAAACGTGTGGAAGCAGAGTCGAGGATTTTAAAACAGTCTTCTGAACACCGGGAGCGACAATTTTCAGAACCTCTCAAGTGCTTAAATATGTGGGAATGTTTGTCGGAGGCGAGATGTTCGGAGGCGAGATGTTCATTTACAAGTTTTCATGTGCAGGCTGTAATGCCTGTTATATTGGTGAAACCAATAGACATTTCGCCACTCGCATCCGTAAACATCTCGCCTCCGACAAACATTCCCACATATTTAAGCACTTGAGAGGTTCTGAAAACTGTCGCTCCCGGTGTTCAGAAGACTGTTTTAAAATCTCCGACTCTGCTTCCACACGTTTCCAATTGAAAATCAAAGAAGCCATGCATATCCTTTGGGAGCAGCCATCTTTAAATTCCCAAGTCAAACATCCTAATTTATCCCTTTCATACTAATTAGTTTCTTTTCTTAGCCTAAACAGTTTGGTTTTTTCGGTTTTGTTTCGTGGTTGGGTGTTTTTATTCTGTTCTCGCCTTCATCCTTAATTATTCATTTTATATCTCACTTTGTTACACTATTTATTGCTCAACTTTAGTTTATTTCTCATTTGTCAACTGACAATGGATGATGTTTCAACCGAACCATGTATTGATTAAATATGAATTTCAAAAACATCGTATGGATCATCAAAGCGATATCTTACTTCGTGCTGCTAAGAAGTTTTGGTAAAAGTAAATAAACAGTGACATACAGTTTTTAAGCAGAGCATTTTCAGGAAATGTCGATCGAGAATAAAACAATTTGCCATCAGCAACAAAATTTGTGACATGAAAACAACATAAATTTTGTGCCGCGAATATATAATAAAAATTGAGTTGAGTAGAGTGTAATTTAGTCTGAAATCATACATGTGATTTCAAAATCGAACGAGCGCACAAGTATGATTTCAGACCAAAATTGCACGTCGCAAAGTTCAATTACCACTTTATTAAATCCATTTAGAAATCGCACAATAATTATTTAATCTCTAAAATAGGATTTTAGTCATTGCCACTATTTTATTGCTTCAGTTAGGAACAAAAGCTGCAAAATTCGCCACACAATGGATTCTTGGTCTTTCATTATCCTGCAATTTGATTGGTTACCTTAAACAAGCCTTGAAATCTGATTAGTTGTTTTGTTTTATTGTTCCTTTCTCATTGGCTGAGGAAATAGTGCGATTCAGAGCAAAAAAAAGTGCGATTTGGAAATAAATCGAACTGGTGAGAGCCAACCAGATTGCAAGGATCTCTGGTGATTTCTAAATGGATGTAACAAAAAAAGTTACCATCAGCTGAAAACGTTTTGGGAGATTTTTGCTACATTTAATTCTGTTATCGTACTTCTGGTTGTACAAGTAAAATCGCAAAATCGAAAGTGACATCGATTTTAGCGGTTGCCTGTGATCAAAGTTACTTTGCGTGTTACGAACAACTGACGAACAACGGATACATCTGTGACAAAATGACGGCAAGACACCGGGGTTTTGTTAGTTTTCTTTTAAATTTTTTTCTTTCAAGTGTTGTAAAGTTCGACAAGATAGTCGCGAATTCATCACAAAGATCACAATCGTTGATGCACAACACGCTGATTTGTCAATTAAAATTAAGCCCCTTCGAATGGGGTAGAACTTGAATGGGGAGCCACTGCGAAGTCCCCATGACGACGATAGCTATTTTTTTTAAAAACTTGATTGCATTTTTCATTTTGTTTTGCCGTTGAAGGCTATAATGTTATCTCATTTCTACGTCGAGGGAACGACTGAACAAACTGGTTCGGAAGAAGCATGTCGATTGGAGTATTCGTTCTATGCAAAATAATGTTCACACAAGAACGAAGCACGATCTAGAAATAATGTAGATTGGATTCATCCGAGCGGAGCTTAATTCAATATCTGTGGGGTATGCACATTTGTGACTACCAACAGGAAAAAAGAGGCACTCGACAGGTAATAAATGTTCATCAATATTCATACTTCATTATTTTTTCAATAAAGCTCTACCTTGGGTCTTCTTCTTCTTCTTCTTCTTCTTCCTTTAATCAAGGAAATAAAAATAAACATAAAACGTAAGACATATCTGGTTTGGAAAAAAAATTAGAGCGAGAAAGAAAGGCCGTTGGCAAAAGATTCATGAGTTGGGTTCTTTAATAAAGGGATCTATGACCACAATTTTCAAAGGTTCATGCCTTCACGCATAACATCAGTACAACCGCAGCGAAATTGGTCGTTTTTAATAAACATAGACCTTATTCACAAATGGCGGTCAATTTATAATTCTTTTGTCGAACTGCAAATTAACCTACCAAACCTCGATACCATACAGTGAATTGAAAAGAATTCTTGCTCTAAAATGAGGCTTGGTAGGCTAATTTGCACGTGGACAAAAGAATTATAAATGTGACCGCCATTTATGAATAAGGTCTATTAGTATCACCGAACTAGTGGACTAATGCAAATCCTAAATTTTGATTGGCTACGCTACTAGAGGACTATTAGTAATAGTCCTCGAGTAGCGAAAAGCGTGACGCTTTCTTTCGTTTTAGTCCCAAATAAATATTTCTTTAACTTGCATTTGCTAACTTTATTATTGCCTTTTCTGTTCAACTAGTTGGGTGATACTAAAACAATTAGACCCTTCGCCCTCAATGGCCGCGGGTCAATAGCCCATGAGGCGAAGCCGAACGGGCTATTGACCTGTAGCCCTTGCGGGCTACGGGTCTAATTGTTAATTATTAATGCTATTCACACTGGGGACCATCATGTACAAGGCCGCCTCATGGGCTATTGACCCGTAGCCCGCAAGGGCTAATTGTTAATTAGTCGACCAAACATTAGGACCATTTGTTCGTCTTCAGTGTGAAAACGGCCATTATTATTGAAATTATGACTGCCGATAAGCACTGTAATACAGCACCAAGACGGTTTTTTGGACATCAAGAATCCTCTTCCTTTGCAGTATTAGTTTTTCTACTTTAATTCTTTCTGTAGCTCAACCTTAATTTATTTCCCTAATTTACTGGCCAAAAACACCAACAAAGGGATAAAACAAAATAAAATTTGCTAAAAATTCCCTGAGATCTAAAGTGAATTTCATTTCCCTCCCCTCCCACTTCTTTCTGGAAAATCAGGCTAAATCACAAACCCACAAAATCGTGTTCAGATTGCTGGAGAGAAGACAAAATGTATTTTGCTGTTGTCCGTGACATTAATTTGCGGTTTATATATATCTTATTGACCTAGGGTGAGAGCCGTACTGGAAGAATATCGGCCCGAGGTCTTGATAGTGCGGACCGAGCGCACTGAGGGTACAAAGTCTCCCAGTACGGCCCGAGCAAGCTTGGTCAATAAGAGATTTATTACACGACTGGAAACTGTATTTAGAAGTTGTATGCTGTAAAATTCCTATCCTGAAGATTTAATGAAGTTAACGCAGGCTTAAATGGGCTCACAAATTTTCCCTTGCTAAGACTTTGTTCTTAGAGCAACAAAGTCTCCGATGTAAGGCTTTCATTTTAGTGTTTTTTACTAGTAAGCCACTAAAATTCTAAAAGGAATTTCAATTGCCTTTATTCAACCAATAATCATTGTCGTAACAAATTTCGCTGTCAACGGTGACAGAAACGGGGTTAAAGCATTCTCGTCACCAGAGCCTAGGGTAGACCCAAGGCTCTGGGAAACTTTATTTAGGAGAACATGCGCCGTAGGGTTCTTATAGCCAAAAATTGGCTATTTGAACTTTACTGCGCCTGCTAGCTCCTCGTGCTAACACGAATGCACCAATTAGAGACGCTTTTGATTATTCTTCACGAAAACCAATGAGAAGATATTTGTTTCAGGGTTCCCCAGAGCTCTTCCTCTCTCAGTCAAGAGAAGAACTCTGGGGTCGAGATTGCGGTTAAAGAGAAAGTACGGCCTAGAAAACGTTTCTCCGAATCGAAAGTTCTTTGCCTGCCTGTGTTGCCATACTGGACCACTCATTTAGACTTAATACGTTTAAATAGCCGGCAATAACCCTTCAAAAATAGACATTTTTACATTGAAATACGTTCTCTGTGTTAGTCCAACCTCAAGTACTCCGATCTTGCTGTTTTAAAGCAAAACGTAATGCTACCACCCGTGTTATGAATAAGATTCGGAGGGAGTTTTACAGTAACTTTATAGACGAGAATAGTGCTAATCAAAGAAAACTATTCTGTGCTAGTCAGCGCTTTTTCAACCGCATAGTGGATGATGGTGTCCCACCTCATCTGGACAATGCAACTCAGTTTTCTAACGACTTAGCAAAATACTTTGTTCAGAAGATAGAAACCATCCGTAGGCAGTTCGACACCGATCAGACTGATTCAAAGGTAGGAGATAACACTCCGTCCGCTGTTCTCGTTGAGTCTGTGCCATCGTTCCCTGCCTTTAAGGTGCTGTCAGCTAGTGATGTTCAACAGAGCATCTGGAAGTCCGCCCTTAAATCCTGCCCTCTTGATCCTATGCCATCCATATTGGTAAGCAAATGCGAAGTTCTTCTCTCAGCTCTGACAAACATTATCAATTCTCTGCAGTCCGGATGTTTTCCTGACATTTGGAAAGAGGTTCTAGTTTTCCTACTACCAAGAAAAGAAACCTGGTCTTGATATCATATTTAAGAACTTCCGCCCTGTGAGTAACTTGTCTTTTGTCGAAAACTCATTGAGAGGGCCGTATTCAACCAGATTCATAGACACTTGGTTAGTAACAACTTATACCCGGTTGCACAGTCTGCTTACAGGGAAAACCACAGTACTGAAACGGCGCTTCTGAAAGTAACAAACGATATCCTTAAAAAATATTGAGGATCCGTTACCAGGATTAATCATAGTAAAATTGAATAGGCGTTCTCTGGTATAATTTTTAAAAAATATAAGATTTCGGCTGGCAGTCTACTGTTTTCGACGGATAAACATAACTGATAACATGAAACGAACCGTTAAATTATTTAAATATAGAGAGTGATATTTTGTCTACAATGATAACATTATAAAGAAATCCATGGATGTGCTATGGGTAGTCCTGTCAGCCCCGTAGCGGCCAACTTGTGTATGGAGGAAATCGAAGAAACAGCAATCGATTCAACTCCTTTTCTGCCGAAAGTTTGGAAGTCGCCCCATGTAAGGTAATCCGGAATCCGAAATCCAGGTAGTTTTGGTCTGTGGAATCCGGAATCCAGCTAATGGAATCCATGGAATCCGGAATCCAGAGACATGGAATCCGGAATCCACAGCGTGGAATCCGGAATCCACAGACATGGAATCCGGAATCCGGAATCCAGAATCCGGAATCCACAGCGGGGAATCTGGAATCCAGGACTCTCTTGGATTACCTTAGATGGGGCGATGGAGGCGTTATGTAGACGACAGTTTCTGCATTATTAAAAAGGATACAGTCTCCTCCTTCCACAATTCACTGAATTCTATCGACCCGCATAACCCCTTCACCATCGAATATCAATCCAATAAACAGTTGTCATTACTTGACACCCTCGCTTCGGGCGATTCTGGGAAGCTCAGTGTTGACGTCTATCGGAAACCTCGATTTCGACTCTCATCACGACAAAAAACATAAAATTAGCGCTGCTGCGACACTTCGACACAGGGCCTTAAACCTTCCCAACTCTGAATCTGGTAAATCCCGTGAAACTGCTTGAATTAGCGCCGCACGACAGTCTAATGGTTACCAAAAATCACTTCTGATATTATAAGAAAGAAATCTTCAACATCGACATCACCAACACCTGAGGAATTAGTCACTATGTTCTTCAAATGGGCTGACCAACGAATCGACAGAACTTTGCGATCCTTCCCTACATTAAAGGCATTACTGAGCCACTCAGGCAAATCCATGACATTCACGTCACTAAAAAGCCAATTAAAACTCTCCAACAGGAATTCCCTGCCCCCAAGTTTCGACCTCCTAAAGACGATCAATGCAATGTTGTTTACAAAATCTCTTGCTTATCTTGTCCATGGGGTTACATTGGTGAAACAAAAAGATCATTCAGCACCGGTAAGAAAGAACATAGCAGGAATATAAAACAATGTGCACGTCGTCGGCGGATTAGGGACACCCAGAAGCCCATTGCTGGAGGCGTTATTGGAGACACTGGGTGCACCCTCCCCGGATCCTAACGAGCTGTTGAGTGAGATGGGACTCGACCCCCAAGGACTCGACACCAATGTCCTCGTGTCTCAACGGGTTTGATGATGCGTTCATTGTTGGATGGAAGTATCCCTCCCAAATAAAGGGCTCAGATTCAACGCGATTATAGTATTTCAGATCAAGATTTACAAGATTATGCGACCAGTGGTCCTTCGACCCGTTCGACCGTGGAACAAAAACAACCGCGCCAGAGACCTCTGCCTCCGTCCCCTCCTAGCAGTGTAGGCAGTAGCAGGTATAACAGGGACCGTCGTCGACGGGGAAGCGGCGGCGGCGGCGGTTCTCCCGGAGGAGGCCAGGGTGGCGCCGGTAGCGGACCACCCATTGGAGGTAGCGGTGGGATCAGAGGCAGTGGTCGTCGACGACGTCGGCTGAGTAAAGTTGGATTACGATGTCAAATGGATCTCTTGGCTCAAGATGCCCAACAATGAACCCATGGACGTCAGATTTGGAACATCACTCATTCCAATACGGTCACCACCGCCTACGAAGATAGACGTCGTCTTGGGTCAGTATCCCATAAAAAAGCGAAAGGCGTATCTCCACGAATCCATTCTTCATCATGCCCAAAATCTAAAGACAACGACGCCTTGCCAGGGCGTGACAAGTTAGAGGGAAACGACGACGACAAGACAGAGGCATCCTGCCTTTATTAGCATTGGCCGTTCCTGGTCTGATAGCTGCAGGGAAAGCAGCCGCGTTAGGCAGTGTGGAAGCTCCTGCGAGGTAAGGTGTCAAGAAAGGCTTGAAAGCAGCCACCCGATGACGTCGACGATAAAAGTATAAAGGGAACCTGTCCGAAAAAACCCAAGGATCGTCTCATCATGTCGTGGCGTATTGAACGTCAACTCCCGTTTCTTCAGAGCATCTTGAAAGAAGCCAATCATCAGCCGCGTCGTGAACGGTTGCAGTCGGCCAATGCCGATCAGATCAATGCCATCAGCGAATTGGTCATGAAAACGCTCCGTCACCAGATTCCAGTGTCGTCCACCACCCTTCAATGGCTACGACCGCATCGGAACGCCTTGAGAGAGATGGCCCGTCGCAAGCATTCCTTGAAAAAGCGACGCCAGATCATGATGGCTCAAACGGGCCGTGGTCTGTGGCAAGGTTTGAACATGGCGTGCGAGCATTGTGTCCAACGATGAGAACCGTGCCGTGGCGCATTCGACGACAAGTGCCCTATCTGGGCACTTTCATACAAGACCTGACCACGCTATCGGTGGATCAATAACACCATCTTCTCTTGGAGGTCCGAGATCAGATGATCGCCGGAGGCGATCAGTCAATTGGCCGACGAGGTGTTACACCGAAGGATTCTCCTATCGAAGTATACGCGTCTCAAATTCACTGCTGCTGTAGGCGACCCAGAGACCCGGCCGGGTTTAAGACTCGCTCTGACCACTCGTTGAATTTGATCCTGGCAGTCCCTGGTTCAGCCTCTCGGCTGAACTTGTAACTGAGCACTAGCCAACTGATTTGAGTCCGGCCAGTTGGGATTCTTAAAGCTGTTGTTCTAGATCTGTTCGTTTCACTGGCCGTGAAAAGCACCTATCGGGGAATGGTCAACTATGTATATATTTGCTCCAAAAACGTTTGCTCTTCAAAGACCGTGGAAATTGAATAAAATTGGTACAAAATCCTAAAGGAAGCATACAGTAAGGTTTTTAACAAAAACAATTAGATCACCTTTCCTTTTTTTTTGGGGGGGGGGGGGAGGGGGTAAGGGTGGTTGAACAGTCAGCACTTTGCCCCATTTTGCATTGAGTCAAAAACGCGGACTCTGGTTTCCATAGATACATCAGTTGAACTCATTTAGGAGCAGAACGGGGACGTCCCTTAGCGTCGGCGCGTGCATGAAAAATTCTTACAAAGAAATCAAATAAGAGTAGAATCCAGTCTTTTCTGCTTGCTTTCCTTTTATCAACTAACGTGCCCATCCTGTGGCTAATAAACACTTATTAAATGACTGGCCCCAAAGGAAACTCGAGAACCTCACTGCTCTCTGTTATGAATTTTTTGTTATACCTTCCAGATAAAAGGGTACCACCTTACGACTTTACTTTATTTAATGATTATTCACAGAAGGCGAGATGAATATTCGTCTCGGTTTTTATTCACCGATATTAACCTAGCCCGAGGTGAATAATTGTTTTAGTATAATTACATAGGTGATTACTTGAAAAAAAATATATGCTTTTTCGTCTGTCACTTCGACAAAACGGCTTGCGGCCATTTTGAAATAAACCTCCTAGGTGATTATCACACAATTATCACCTCAAGTGCAACCAATCAGCGCAGAGAATTTTTAATACTCACCTATGTAAATCTACTAATGCAAAATATTACATGACAGCAAAGCACTTTTTGTTCACGCGGGCTAGCATACGCACTTGCAAGGGTGGATTAGGTGCACAACCTGATCAAGTCCGAGTCCGGACAGTGAAGTTGTTTTATTTTTCTTGGGAGTTAGTAAGTTTTTACCCTTGGCACGAGACGCATTCTCCTCCAATAGGAAAACGCATTTGAGTTTAGAGGTATAACAAATCAATTCAATTGCCATCACTCGACTAAAGTATTTACATACCTTTTTTGCACCGGTTTAATTTGCACTTTAGCCATCTTGGTGCTATGGCCTTACCCATACACAGAACAGATATATTGCAGTGTTTAACGAAGTGAGGGTGGTGAGATTTATTCCCCTCTGTCACTAAGCCTATTGGTAGATAACTGTCAGGGAATGTATCATTTGACAGCGTGTCGCAGTCATTGTGCCGTTGAGCGCCGCCTCCACCACCGTGAGAGCATACTGAGGATGCAAAACCGCGAAAATAATATATTTGTAAGATTGACTCGGAAATGTGAGTGAAATGTAAAATAATGTGGAACAGTGTCTGAGTCTTACCGTGATTCCAATCAAAACATCTTCTTTCAACATCTGAAAGAGAGGTATCAGAAGTCCTTCTTAGCTAAGGCTCCGATTTCCCTCCCCCCCCCACCCCCTCTCCTATTTAAAGTTTACCCAAACCTTGTTTCCTATATTTGTGGGCAAGCATGTTGGAGAGCATGAATCCGGGATGTTCTCACATTCTTATGTGTTCTCATATTTGTGCATAGCGCCCGCGGTTAATCTGGGGATGAGGATACCCAAGGGATGAGGAAACGTTGCTCGATGTTATCTTGCATGTTAGAAAGTCGGCTGAACGTCGCATACTTTTGTTGTGCTCAAGAAAATAAAAGGGCAATTGGTTTGATCGAAACCGTAAGCATAAGCACGTGTCTAACTTCGCTACCCAATACTGAAATGTTGGGCAATTAGAAATGCAGGAAACGCGATGAGCCCTCTAATTTGATAAACACCACGAAAGCATGCGCACTATAACAGCGTTTTCCCTAATTTACTGCCCGAAAACACCACCAAAGGGATAAGACAAGATAGAATTTCCTAAAAATTCCCCGAGATCTAAAGTGAATTTCATTTCCCTCCCCTCCCACTTCTTTCTGGAAAATCAACCTAAATCACAAACCCAGAAAATCGTGTTGAGATTGCTGGAGAGAAGACAAAATGTATTTTGCTGTTGTCCGTGACATTAATTTGCGGTTTATATATATCTTATTGACCTAGGGTGAGAGCCGTACTGGAAGAATATCGGCCCGAGGTCTTGATAGTGCGGACCGAGCGCACTGAGGGTACAAAGTCTCCCAGTACGGCCCGAGCAAGCTTGGTCAATAAGAGATTTATTACACGACTGGAAACTGTATTTAGAAGTTGTATGCTGTAAAATTCCTATCCTGAAGATTTAATGAAGTTAACGCAGGCTTAAATGGGCTCACAAATTTTCCCTTGCTAAGACTCTGTTCTTAGAGCAACAAAGTCTCCGATGTAAGGCTTTCATTTTAGTGTTTTTTACTAGTAAGCCACTAAAATTCTAAAAGGAATTTCAATTGCCTTTATTCAACCAATAATCATTGTCGTAACAAATTTCGCTGTCAACGGTGACAGAAACGGGGTTAAAGCATTCTCGTCACCAGAGCCTAGGGTAGACCCAAGGCTCTGGGAAACTTTATTTAGGAGAACATGCGCCGTAGGGTTCTTATAGCCAAAAATTGGCTATTTGAACTTTACTGCGCCTGCTAGCTCCTCGTGCTAACACGAATGCACCAATTAGAGACGCTTTTGATTATTCTTCACGAAAACCAATGAGAAGATATTTGTTTCAGGGTTCCCCAGAGCTCTTCCTCTCTCAGTCAAGAGAAGAACTCTGGGGTCGAGATTGCGGTTAAAGAGAAAGTACGGCCTAGAAAACGTTTCTCCGAATCGAAAGTTCTTTGCCTGCCTGTGTTGCCATACTGGACCACTCATTTAGACTTAATACGTTTAAATAGCCGGCAATAACCCTTCAAAAATAGACATTTTTACATTGAAATACGTTCTCTGTGTTAGTCCAACCTCAAGTACTCCGATCTTGCTGTTTTAAAGCAAAACGTAATGCTACCACCCGTGTTATGAATAAGATTCGGAGGGAGTTTTACAGTAACTTTATAGACGAGAATAGTGCTAATCAAAGAAAACTATTCTGTGCTAGTCAGCGCTTTTTCAACCGCATAGTGGATGATGGTGTCCCACCTCATCTGGACAATGCAACTCAGTTTTCTAACGACTTAGCAAAATACTTTGTTCAGAAGATAGAAACCATCCGTAGGCAGTTCGACACCGATCAGACTGATTCAAAGGTAGGAGATAACACTCCGTCCGCTGTTCTCGTTGAGTCTGTGCCATCGTTCCCTGCCTTTAAGGTGCTGTCAGCTAGTGATGTCAAACAGAGCATCCAGAAGTCCGCCCTTAAATCCTGCCCTCTTGATCCTATGCCATACATATTGGTAAGCAAATGCGAAGTTCTTCTCCCAGCTCTGATAAAAATTATCAACCTTTCTCTGCAGTCCGGATGTTTTCCTGACATTTGGAAAGAGGTTCTAGTTTTCCTACTACCAAGAAAAGAAACCTGGTCTTGATATCATATTTAAGAACTTCCGCCCTGTGAGTAACTTGTCTTTTGTCGAAAATTCATTGAGAGGGCCGTATTCATCCAGATTCATAGACACTTGGTTAGTAACAACTTATACCCGGTTGCACAGTCTGCTTACAGGGAAAACCACAGTACTGAAACGTCGCTTCTGAAAGTAACAAACGATATCCTTAAAAAATATCGAGGATCCGTTACCAGGATTAATCATAGTAAAACTCTGATATAATTTTTTAAAAATATAAGATTTCGGCTGGCAGTCTACTGTCTTCGACGGATAAACATAACTGATAACATGAAACGAACGGTTAAATTTAAATATAGAGAGTCATATTTTGTCTACAATGATAACATTTATAAACAAATCCATGTATTTTCACCCAGGCATACCCGAAGTCGACGATCTTCAACAATTGTTTGGTTCGACCTAAGGCAGGGTGTTGGTCTTGGACAATCTCACGGACGAAGGAGGCAACGACAAAGGCGTGTTGCATCTCTTCACGCGTGAATCGCATCATCCAAACATCACGGCCATGTAATTGTGTCAAGATCTGTTTCCACGTGGGAAATTTGCCAAGACCATTTCGTGGAATTCTCATTACGTGATCGTCTTCAAGAATCCGAGGGATCAAACGGGATTTCGTGCCTTGCCCCTCCAAGCTTTTCCGGATCGATGGAGACACGTCCTAAAACTTTTTGATGCATGCATGCAATGACCCTACGGGTATATAATGATCGATCTTCATCCTGCTTCAGACGATCGATTCCGGTTGCATTGTTCAGTCATGTGACGCAACAGGACGGTCCGACAGTGGTGTACGAACGCCGATGAGTGCTGTCTCCTCGTCTTCGCATGCCGGATCGCCGTTTGATCAATTTCAGTGGAAACGGAACCCCTTGCAATATCAATACAATACAATACATTACATTTATTAGTATATCCCAAAAGGGATTTTCAATACCAATTTACAAAAATATAAGTATTATAAATACTGATGAAGTATAATGTAAGGGAAAAATAGATAAATTATTAAAATATAAAACTGCAATTAATTTATAAACGGGCCCACAATTCACGTTGGGCGGAACGTTTGAAACTAGTAACATTTGAATTGTTTTTGGTGTCATCACACATGAGGATATGAAATGATCAAAGAAGGACCTCTGAGCTATTGATGTTCTTTTAAAGATACTTTTGATGTTATTCTTTTGCCTGGTGTTGTAGCGATAGATGGTGGAGCGCTTGACCAACTTGGTTTCAAGGTAATTTGGAGTGAGGCCATGTAGAAATTTGTTTACCGTAGTGACGTCTCTGAGCTGTAGCATTTCATTTATGGGCAGCTAACTGAGTTCCTTTAGGGATGGTGAGATGTGGTCATACTTTCTTTTGCCAGTTAATATTCTAGCAGCAAAGTTCTGTAATAGCTGCAGCTTGCGAATGTTCTGTTGTGTAGCTCTTGACCACACAGTTGAACAGTAGAACAGCTTACAAAATATTAAAGAATTCAGGATAACTAAAAGGACGTCTTTCGTAAACAGGTGTCCGACTCTGTTGATTTGGCACAAACCTAACAACGAAGATGATAAGTAATCTATGTGGTCATTAAACGATAGGTGGCTATCAAATATCACTCCCAAATCTTTGCAAGAGGGCGATGGAGATAACTCTTTACCAAGGAAGGAGATAGTAATACCACTCAATCTTCCAACCAACTGTCTTGTTCCAAAAAGCATGAACTTCGTTTTTTGAGGATTGATGAGTAGCCGATTAGTGCAACAAAACTCTGCTACTTTGTTAAGGTCTTGACCAATCTGACTAAGAGCATTGACGTTGTCATTAGTTGCAAAGGATAAGAAAAGCTTTGTGTCATCAACATAAGACTCAACTGAGCAAATTTTGATAGCATCAGGAAAGTCATTCATATATAAACTGAATAACAAGGCTCCCGAGATGAGACCTTGTGGGACAGCGTGAGTTACAGTTAATGGCGAGGATGTTGATGTTCCAACGCGAATAGTTTGTTTCCTTTCTGTAAGATGGATTTGGAACCAATGTAGGGCATTCTTAGATGTTCCTAGTGCCTGGAGCTTGTTTAGTTAGATAGAATGACAGATGCTATCGAAGGCCTCACTTAAATCAATAAGTACCATGGCAGTAACTTTCTTTTTGTTAATATCATTGAAAAGGTGATCTGTGACCAGAAGGCTGAGGTCTCCGTGGAATGATATCTCTTGTTACCACTTTGATGTTTAACAAGTTTCTCAGCCACTTTGGATAGTACTGGGAGGAGCGAGATCGGTCTATTGTTCTTCCAAGCACGTGAAAAAATGGACGACTCCAACGACAGGTTTATGATACTTGTGATGATAGGCAATGTGTGAGGCAAACAGTCCTTGATGACTGAGATTGAAACTTTATCATATCCTGGAGCTTTATTATTAGGAATTTCCATAATCACCTTGCGAACATGGAACTCGCCCAGTATCGTGCTCAACGCAAACGTCAACGACGTGGAGGCCGAGCCCAAGATTTGAGTGAACGGTTGACCATGACTGCCCAGATCCCGTCCGGTGTGGGATCCATCCAAGATACGACCCCTTGCACGTCGTCGGCCGGATTAGGAACACCCAGAAGCCCATTGCTGGAGGCGTTTTTGGAGACGCTGGGCGCACCCTCCCCGGATCGCAACAAGTTGTTGAGTGAGCTGGGACTCGACCCCCAAGGACTCGACACCAATGTCCTCGTGTCTCAACGGGATTTGATGATGCGTTCGTTGTTGGATGGAACTATCCCTCCCGAATAAAGGGCTGAGATTCAACGCGATTATAGTATTTCAGATCAAGATTTACAAGATTATGCGACCAGTGGTCCTTCGACCCGTTCGACCGTGGAACAAAAACAACTGCGCCAGAGACCTCTGCCTCCGTCCCCTCCTAGCAGTGTAGGCAGTAGCAGGTATAACAGGGACCGTCGTCGTCGGGGAAGCGGCGGCGGCGGTTCTCCCGGAGGAGGCCAGGGTGGCGCCGGCAGCGGATCACCCATTGGAGGTAGAGGTGGGATCAGAGGCAGTGGTCGTCAGCGACGTCGGCTGAGTCAAGACGGGTTACGATGTCAAATGGATCTCTTGGCTCAAGATGCCCAACAATGCACCCATGGACGTCAGATTTGGAACATCACTCATTCCAATACGGTCACCACCGCCTACGAAGATAGACGTCGTCTTGGGTCAGTAACCCATAAAAAGGCGAAAGGCGTATCTCCAAGGATCCATTCTTCATCATGCCCAAAATCTAAAGACAACGACGCCTTGCCAGGGCGTGACAAGTTAGGGGTAAACGACGACGACAAGACAGAGGCATCCTGCCTTTGTTAGCATTGGCCGTTCCCGGTCTGATAGCTGCAGGGAAAGCAGCCGCGTTAGGCAGTGTGGGGGCTACTGCGGGGTACGGTGTCAAGAAAGGCTTGGAAGCAGCCACACGATGACGTCGACGATAAAAGTATAAAGGGAACCTGTCCGAAAAAACACAAGGATCTTCTCATCATGTCGTGGCGTATTGAACGTCAACTCCCGTTTCTTCAGAGTATCTTGAAAGAAGCCAATCATCAGCCGCGTCGTGAACGGTTGCAGTCGGCCAATGCCGATCAGATCAATGCCATCAGCGAATTGGTCACGAAAACGCTCCGTCGCCAGATTCCAGTGTCGTCCACTACCCTTCAATGGCTACTACTGCATCGGAACGCCTTGAAAGAGATGGCCCGTCGCAAGCATTCCTTGAAAAAGCGACGCCAGATCATGATGGCTCAAACGGGCCGTGGTCTGTGGCAAGGTTTGAACATGGCGTGCGAGCATTGTGTGCAACGATGAGAACCGTGCCGTGGCGCATTCGACGACAAGTGCCCTATCTGGGAACTTTCATACAAGACCTGACCACGCTACCGGTGGATCAATAACACCATCTTCTCTTGGAGGTCCGAGATCAGATGATCGAGGCGATCAGTCAGTTGGCCGACGAGGTGTTACACCGAAGGATTCTCCTATCGAGGTATACGCGTCTCAAATTCCCTGCTACTGTAGGCGACCCAGAGACCCGGCCGGGTTTAAGACTCGCTCTGACCACTCGTTGAATTTGATCCTGGCAGTCCCTGGTTCAGCCTCTCGGCTGAACTTGTAACTGAGCACTAGCCAACTGATTTGAGTCCGGCCAGTTGGGATTCTTAAAGCTGTTGTTCTAGATCTGTTCGTTTCACTGGCCGTGAAAAGCACCTATCGGGGAATGGTCAACTATGTATATATTTGCTCCAAAAACGTTTGCTCTTCAAAGACCGTTGAAATTGAATAAAATTGGTACAAAATCCTAAAGGAAGCATACAGTAAGGTTTTCAACAAAAACAATTAGATCAGCTTTCCTTTTTTTTTGGGGGGGGGGGGGGGGTTTAGGGGGGGTAAGGGTGGTTGAGCAGTCAGCACTTTGCCCCATTTTGCATTGAGTCAAAAACCCGGACTCTGGTTTCCATAGATACATCAGTTGAACTCATTTAGGAGCAGAACGGGGACGTCCCTTAGCGTCGGCGCGTGCATGAAAAATTCTTACAAAGAAATCAAATAAGAGTAGAATCCAGTCTTTTCTGCTTGCTTTCCTGTCCTTTTCCTATCCTGTGGCTAATAAACACTCATTAAATGACTGGTCCCAAGGAAAACTCGAGAACCTCACTGCTCTCCGTTGTGAATTTTGTTATACCTTCCAGATAAAAGGGTACCACTTTACGACTTTACTTTATTTAATGATTATTCGCAGAAGGCGAGGTGAATATTCGTATCGGTTTTTATTCACCGATATTAACCTAGCCCGAGGTAAAGAACTGTTTTAGTATAATTACATAGGTGATTATTGGTTAAAAAAAAAGCTTTTTCTTTAAAACAAATATTTTTTTCGTCTGTCACTTCGATAAAACGGCTTGCGGCCATGTTGAAAAAAACCTCTTAGGTGATTATCACACAATTATCACCTCAAGTGCACCCAATCAGCGCAGAGATTTTTTGATACTCACCTATGTAAATATACTAATGCAAAATATTACATGACAGCAAAGCACTTTTTGTTCATGCAGGCTGGCATACACACTTGCCAGGGTGGATTAGGTGCACAACCTGATCAAGTGCGAGTCCGGACAGTTCAAGTTCTTTTATTTATTTGGGAGTTAGTGAGTTTTTACCCTTGGCACGTGAGGCATTATCCTCCAATAGGAAAACGTATTTGAGTTTAGAGGTAAAACAAATCAATTCATTTACCATCACTCGACTAAAGTATTTACATACCTTTTTTACACCGGTTTGCTTTGCGCTTTAGCCATCTTGGTGCTCTGGCCTTACCCACACACAGAACAGGTTTATTGCATTGTTTAACGAAGTGAGGGGGGCGATTTTTATTCGCCTTTGTCACTAAGCCTATTGATAGATAACTGTCAGGGAATGTATCATTTGACAGCGTGTTGCAGTCATTGTGTCGTTGAGCGCCGCCTCCATCACCGTGAGAGCATACTGAGGATACAAAAGCGGGAAAAAAATATATATTCGTAAGATTTACTCGGAAATGTGAAATAGTGTTGAACAGTGTTTGTCTTACCGAGATTCCAATCAAAACATCTTCTTTCAACATCTGAAAGAGAGGTACCAGAAGTCCTTCTTAGCTAAGGCTCCGATGTCCCTCTCCCCCCCTCCCCCTTCTCCTATTTAAAGTTTACCCAAACCTTATTTCCTATATTTGTGGGCAAGCATGTTGGAGAGGATGAATCCGGGATGTTCTCACATGCTTATGTGTTCTCATATTTGAGCATAGCGCCCGCTGGTAACCTGGAGATGAGGATACCCCAGGGGTGAGGAAACGTTGCTCGATGTTATCTTGCATGTTAGAAAGTCGGCTGAACGTCGCATACTTTCGTTGTGTTCAAGAAAATAAAAGGGAAATTGGTTTGATCGAAAACAGAAGCATGCACAGTGTTCATGTAGCGAAACATCTTGGCTTAAGGCCATTCAGCGCATAAGCACGTGTCTAACTTCGCTACCCAATACTGAAATGTTGGGCAATTAATTACAAATGCAGGAAACGCGATGCGCCCTCTAATTTGATAAACACCACGAAAGGCATGCGCACTTTAAAGGCGTTTGTGGTCAAAACGCGATAAAAGCGTAACCTGTAAACAACATTCATCGCGTACAAATCGTTTTTTAAATCCCCTTTTTCGCGATTTCAGGTGAATCTAGAACAAACGTTAAGTCTTCCTTGTCCATCCGTCTACAAAGGGAGGTGAAATATTCGATCTGTGTGTAAGCAATCTCGTTTATTGCTATTTTCACGATTCTGCGGAATGTCACCCTTAAGCGCTTAGCGCCAAACTGCGTTTTGGCTTCCATCAATCAAATTCCCGAACATAACCTGGAAGATCGACTCCGCCTCCGGAGTTCACAGCTCCAAATTTATCATTATGATATTTTTTCAGAGGATCTTCAGTTAAAAAGAATCCTCTAGATTCCATCGTTTTCCATCGATCATCGGCGTCGAATGTACCATAGGAACCAAAGATACTGATTGGTAGGTTATGTCACGCATCAATTGATTTGGGGTCGGAAGTTTTATCGATGGAAGCCAAAACGCGTGGCCGTTGGCACTTGAAGATGAGATTCCGCAGAATTATGAAAATCGCAGTTTTTATTACTGGGTTGCCTTTGGCAAACCCAGTCGAGGTCTGCGTTTAGTTTGTTTGTTTTATTTTTTTTATTATATTTATTTATTTTAGTTTTTTTTTTCCCGTGTCGGTAAAAGTCTTGCCTGTCACTCCCCTGGTAAGTAGGTGTCTTTGTGCATAGAGCCTTCTGCGCGTATTTTCTTAGGATCGAGAGGGTAGTGGAACTTCGAAGATTTCTCTGGTGGACACAGTAGAATCATTAACTTAGCCTGCAATGGCGTCGAAAGTCATGTAACGCGAACGCTAAACAGGGCTTAACTTCAGTGAACTTTAGTATTGCAAAGCTGTCAGATGCTCAGGAGGGCACACTTGCGGTGAAAAGAAGTTGTGAGGGAACTTGAAAATTATCAACATGTCAGCCCAGAAGCCAATGTTTCCTTGCTTCTCTTTTATTTGTTATTCTTCAGAGACTGGAATGCTGTATTTCAATACCACACAATTCAGTGCCTTCTGATTTTCTGTAACACGTACCACAGCCAACCCAGTGTATGCTTCACGGAAGCATTTCGTTTTATTTTTTTCCGTGTTGGTAAAAGTCTTGCCTGTCACTCCCCTGCTAAGTGGTGGCTTTGTGCATAGAGCCTTCTGCGCGTATTTTCTTGGGATCGAGAGGGTAGTGGGAAATGCGTAGATTTCTCTGGTGGACACAGAACGATTAACTTAACCGGCAATGGCGTCGAAAGTCATGTAACGCGAATGGCGTTTTAGTGGATCTTTGAACAAAATGTACCCTTATGAAGCTCAATAATGGCAAGTCAATTGGATATACAGTCGGCGGAATCTTAAAAGCGACGAGTAATGGACTTCGACAACAATCTATCACCCGTCGAGGCGAAATCAAGGTGAGCTGTATTTACCTGAAGTACATGGTAATTTGACACGATTGAGTTTTTTGCCTTCACGCACGCAATGAAATAGGAAAAGGTTTTCGCCTCTAAGAGCAAATATGTTGTTTGTTTCAATACATTTTTCGCTGGAAAAAGATTCTGTGGTATTTTCTGCCTTTGTGAATTATAATATCATGTTGTGTATTGAATTTCCGAGCTAAAGGTTGAAATGTGATATGGGAGAAGTTTTTTAGTATTGCTCTGTAAGCAGGAAGGGTTCACAGGCCTGTTGGAAGCGTGCTTGAGTTTCAACAAAATGAGCCCCAAAATCAGTGAAAAATTGTGACGCAGATGAATAATAAAGTAGCTGCCATTTCCAAAATGATGAAATTACCTGGTGATAAATAACGTCGAACGCGTCTTGGAGAGTAAATTTTGACTTTGCATAAACAAGAGTTGGGCAATTGTGATCTTTGTTTTGACTTCGCTCATTTCATTGTCAAACTTTATAACACTTGACAGAAAAGGAAACTTACAAAAACCGGATATCTTGCCATCATTTCACACAGATGCTTCACTGTTTGGCGAGTAAACATGCCGCGGTAACTTAATCACGGCGCCCGCTGAATTCCGGCCATGTCACTTTCGATTTTGCGATTTACTTGAACATAGCAAAAATCCCCAAAATGTTTGTCGCAGATCGTAACTTTTTATACTCTATATTCACGGTTCAAAATTAATGTTGTTTTCATGTCGTAAATATTTTATTCTCGATCGACCGTCCCGGAAACTTCCTTCTGCTCTTTCTAAAAACTGTGTATCAATAGTTATTTGCTTTTGCATCAATATTTGTTTTGCATAAAGCAAGCTAACAAAATCTGTACCTTGCTGAGTTCGCATTTGTTAGCGTTAATAGTATTTTCGGTCAGATTCTTCTGTTTAATGAGGGGTTTATTGTTTTGGTCTCCCATCCTGACACTAACCCCGCTAAACAGGGCCTAACTTCAGTGAACTTTAGTATTACAAAGCTGTCAGATGCTCAGAGGGCACACTTGTGGTGAAAAGAAGTTGTGAGGGAACTTGAAAATTATCAGCCCAGAAGCCAAAGTCTCTCGCTTCTCTTTTATTTGTTATTCTTCAGAGACTGGAATGCTGTATTTCAATACCACACAATTCAGTGCCTTCTAATTTTCTGTAACACGTACCACAGCCAACCCAGTGTATGCTTCACGGAAGCATCTAGTTTTATTTAAGAACTAGACGCTGCATGAGTGTAAACTGGGTTGCATGTGGTACGTGTTGCACGAAAACAGAAGGCACTGAGTTGGGTGGTTGGGTGGTGGGGGGATGGGGAGGGGGTGATGAAGACCGTTTGTGGGGTCACCCACACTGTATACCACAAATGGCCCTTTGGCTCACACGTTCACACGTATAATTATTTTGTAATGTCGTGTCCTGTTTTGAAGTCTTTCACTTTTTAAAGCTTTGGTAATAAATTCAGTTCAAAGAGGCAAAACTCGCTCTTGAGTGAAACTCACTCGTTTCGTCTTTAAAGGGGCTATGTCACTCAAATCTATGATTGGGGTGCAGCGATAGCGCAGTGATGAGAGCACTCGATTTGATTTGCATTAATAGTTAATTCCAGTTTACAGTATCCCCAATTAGGGCTAGAACGACTGGACACTTGATATGTTGCTTTCCTTTCCTTTTCCCCCCAAAATGCCCAAAAAACAGGATGAAATATTGCAAGAACCACTTACAACTGTTGAACGACATAAAAAATACTACAAAAGGAAAGAGAAGCATGGATGGACATAAATGTACAAGATTGAAACGGATTACATTTGGGTAATCTTGAAAAAAGTCGGCCCGATGTTTTTCAAATTATGACAAGTTCCCTGGATAAAGGTCGTTTCTTTCTCAGCATCATTTCGTTTTTGACGTAAAGATAATTTTATCGGTAAAGAAATTCCACATTACCATTTTCAAGTTTTAAACTCGTGATTAACTAAAGATTTTCCCGAAACACTCTAAAATAACGTGACATAGCCCCTTTAACTAAAATAGTCCGCAAAAAACACCTAACTGCAAATTGTTCTGACGGACGTTTTCCTGCATGTCATGCATGTCTAGAGTTGCACTAAGCAAACGTTTCTACCACACAATAAGGAAGGACTGAACGTGTTGGCACCGCTTCAAAATTTATCTTCTTTTCAGTTACATCTGATGACAGGACAATTTTTTTTTTGGTTTTCGTTTGCACCAAATGGTTTTGCAAACCCGGGAGTTTCCTTTGTAGCCCTTTTATTTCGCGGGGTTTAATTTTTGCGGATGTTGCGGATAGTACTAGATCCGCTAAAATAAGTTCAAGCAGAAAAAACCACCAGCAAG
>NC_090879.1:5229451-5236951 GCF_036669935.1 Montipora foliosa
TAAGATTCCAGAAATTTTTTTCACCGTCTGTCTCGTTTATCCAATTACGTTCCATTCTTTAGCTCCATAAGGGTACATTTTGTTTAAAGATCCTCCAAAACGCCATTTGCGTTTCAATCTTCGACGCCATTGCAGGTTAATGAAATATTCTACTCTGTCAAACCAGAAAAATACGAAAATATGCGCAGAAGACTCTACGCACAAAGACACCACAACCCAGTAAAAACGACGAAATGCAACGCAGATTCCGACTGGGTTTGGTAACCTAGTAATTATCCGCTCAAGGCAAGGTGAATATTCGTCTCGGTTTTTATTCACCGATATTTGCCGAGCCCCAGGTGAATAAGTGTTTTAGTATAATTACCTAGGTGATTATTTGAAAAAAATATGCTCTTTCTTTAAAACAAATATTTTTTTCGTCTGTCACTTCGACAAAACGGCTTGCAGCCATTTTGAAGGAAAAAAAAAACCGCTTAGGTGATTATCACACAATTATCACCTCAAGTGCAACCAACAGCGCAGAGATTTTTCAATACTCACCTATGTAAATATACTAATGCAAGATACTACATGACAGCAGAATATTTTTTGTTCACGTGGGCTGGCATACACACTTGCCAGGGTGGATTAGGTGCACAACCTGATCAAGTACGAGTCCGGACAGTTCAAGTTGTTTTATTTTTTACAGCAACAACAACAAAAGCTTTATTTGTACCACACGTAAATAGGGAATGTCAGGGAATGTATTATTTGACAGCGTTTCGCAGTCATTGTGCCGTTGAGCGCCGCCTCCACCACCGTGAGAGCATACTGAGGATGCAAAACCGCGAAAATAATAAATTCGTAAGATTGACTCGGAAATGTGAGTGAAATGTGAAATAATGTTGAACAGTGTCTAAGTCTTATCGAGATTCCAATCAAAACATCTTCTTTCAACAGCTTAAAGAAAGGTACCAGAAGTCTTTCTTAGCTAAGGCTCTGATGTCCCCCTTCCCCTATTTTACCCAAACCTTGTTTCCCATATTTGTGGGCAAGCATGTTGGAGAGGATGAATCCGGGATGTTCTCACATGCTTATGTGTTCTCATATTTGAGCATAGCGCCCGCTGGTAACCTGGAGATGAGGATACTCCAGGGGTGAAGAAACGTTGCTCGATGTTATCTTGGATGTTAGAAAGTCGGCTGAACGTCGCATACTTTTGTTGTGTTCACGGAAATAAAAGGGAAATTGGCTTGATCGAAAACAGAATCATGCACAATGTTCATGTAGCGAAAAATGTTGGCTTAATTAAGGCCAATCAACGCATAGGCACGTGTCTAACTTCGCTACCCAATACTGAAATGTTGGGCAATTACAAATGCAGGAAACGGATGCGCCCTCTAATTTGATAAACATCACGAACGCATGCGCACTATAACAGCGTTTGTGGTCAAAATTTGATAAAAGCGTAACCTCTAAACAACATTATCGGCATACAAATCGTTTTTTAAATCCCCCTTTTCGCGATTTTAGGTGAATCTAGAACAAGCATTTAGCCAAATTGTCTTTTGTCGAATTGATGTGAGTAACAACACGAAGTCTTCCTTGGCCATCAGTCGCTAAAAGCAGGTGTAAATGTTCGATCTGGGTGTAAGCAATCCTGTTTATTGCTATTTTTACGATGCTGCAGAATCTCACCTTCAAGTGCTCAGCGCTAAACTGCGTTTTGGCTTCCATCAATCAAATTCCAGAACATAACCTGCAAGATCGACTCCGCCTCCGGAGTTCACAACTTCTAGTTCACAGCTCCAAATTTACCATTACGATATCTTTTTAGAGGCTCTTCAGTAAAAAGAATCCTGAAGATTCTATCGTTTTCCATCGGCGCCGAATGTACCCTAGGAACCAAAGATACTGATTGGTAGGTTATGTCACGCATCAATTGATTTGGGGTCAGAAAGCCAAAACGCGTGGCCATTGGCACTTGAAGATGAGATTCCGCAGAGTTATAGAAAATCGCAGGTGCCACCTTACGATTTTGTTTTTTTTAAACAATTATTCGCCGAAGGCAAGTGAATATTGGCCTCGGCTTTTATTCACCGATATCCACCGGGACTGAGGTAAATAATTGTTTTAGTATAAATACATAGGTGATTATTTGTAGTGAAAAAAAATTAGATTCTTTTTGAAATAACTAATTTTTTCGTCTATCACTTCGACAAAACGGCTTGCGGCCATTTTGAAAAAAAAGAAAAAAAAAAACAGCTTAGGTGATTATCACACAATCATTACCTCAAGTGTAATCAACCAGCGCAGAGATTTCTCAATACTCACTTATGTAAATTTACTTATGCAAAATATTACATGACAGCAGAATATTTTTTGTTCAGGCCGGCTGGCATACACACTTGCCAGGGTGCATTAGGTGCACAACCTGATCAAGTGCGAGTCCGGACAGTTCAAGTTGTTGTATTTTTCTTGGGAGTTAGTGAGTTTTTACCCCTGGCACGTGACGTATTCTCCTCCAATCGGAAAACATATTTGAGTTTAAAGGTATAACAAATCAATTCAATTGCCATCACTCGACTAAAGTATTTACATACCTTTTTTACACCGTTTTGCTTTGCGCTTTAGCCATCTTGGTGCTCTGGCCTTACTCATACACAGAACAGATACATTGCAGTGTTCAACGAAGTAAGGGGAGTGAGATTTATTCCCCTCTGTCACTAAGCCTATTGGTAGATAACTTTCAGGGAATGTATCATTTGACAGCGTGTCGCAGTCATTGTGTCGTTGAGCGCCGCCTCCACCACCGTGAGAGCATACTGAGGATGCAAAACCGCGAAAATAATATATTCGTAAGATTGACTCGGAAATATGAGTGAAATGTGAAATAATGTTGAACAGTGTCTAAGTCTTACCGGGATTCCAATCAAAACAACTTCTTTCAACATCTGAAAGAGAGGTACCAGAAGTCCTTCTTAGCTAAGGCTCTGATGTTTCCAACCCCCCCTGCCCCGTCCTATTTAAAGTTTACCCAAACCTTGTTTCCTATATTTGTGGGCAAGCATGTTGGAGAGCATGAATCCGCGATGTTCTCACATGCTTATGTGTTTTCATATTTGAGCATAGCTCCCGCTGGTAACCTGGAGATGAAGATACCCCAGTTGTGAAGAAACGTTGCTCGATGTTATCTTGGATGTTAGAAAGTCGGCTGAACGTCGCATACTTTCGTTGTGTTCACGAAAATAAAGGGGGAATTGGTTTGATCGAAAACAGAATCATGCACAGTGTTCGTGTAGCGAAACATCTTGGCTTAAGGCCATTTAACGCATAAGCACGTGTCTAACTTAGCTACCCAATACTGAAATGTTGGGCAATTAGAAATGCAGGAAACGCGATGCGCCCTCTAATTTGATAAACACCACGAAGGCATGCGCACTATAACGGCGTTTGTGGTCAAAGCTCGATAAATGGTAACCTCTAAACAACATTATCGCATACAAATCGTTTTTAAAATCCCCTTTTTCGCGATTTCAGGTGAATCTAGAACAAACGTTAACCCGAAATTGATGTGAGTAACAACACGAAGTCTTCCTTGGCCATCCGTCGCCAAAAGCATGTATAAATATTCGATCTGTGTGTAAGCAATCTCGTTTATTGCTATTTTCACGATTCTGCGGAATCTCACCTTCAAGCGCTTAGCGCCAAACTGCGTTTTGGCTCCCATCAATCAAATTCCCGAACATAACCTGGAAGATCGACTCCGCCTCCGGAGTTCACAACTTCTCGTTCACAGCTCCAAATTTACCATTACGATATCTTTTTAGAGGCTCTTCAGTAAAAAGAATCGTGCAGATTCCATCGTTTTCCATCGGCGTCGAATGTACCGTAGAAACCAAAGATACTGATTGGTAGGTTATGTCACGCATGAATTGATTTGGGGTCGGAAGTTTGATTGATGGAAACCAAAACGCGTGGCCGTTGGCACTTGAAGATGAAATTCCGCAGAATTATGAAAATCGCAGGTGCCACCTTATGCGCCGATCAAATCAAAACTTTAGCTTCCAGCTCCCCGGGCAAACTCCGGGCATTTGACTATCTTCTGTGCTCGGGGAGTGGGGAATGTGACCTTTGCCTGCGTAGGCTGGGGAAAATTGAGCCGGAAGTGTTAGGTTTCAAATGCTTTTTTTTTTCGGACGGCGGAGTCGCTAACAGCTATAAAACACTTGTTTGGACGAGATGGAAGAGTTTAAAGGAAGAGATGTAGCATTTTTGAGCGATTGGCGTACAAAAAAGGTCTTCAAAAGGGCTTTCTTAAAGACGGCAGGAGCGAGGACAATTGTTCTTTAGTAGGGAATTTGAACACCATTTTGGCCCCAAGGGGCGGGATTTTGAACGATCCAATCTGCAAAAGTTCAAATGCCTGTGCGGGGGGATGTTGAAGTTTCGACTTGATCGGCACATTACGACTTTTTTTTATTTAACAATTGTTCGCCGAAGGCAAGCTGAATATTCGTCTCCGTTTTTATTCACCGATATTCACCTAGCCCGAGGTGAATAATTGTTTTAGTATAAATACATAGGTGATTATTTGAAAAAAATATGCTTTTTCTTTAAAACTAATATTTTTTTCGTCTGTCACTTCGACAAAACGGCTTGCGGCCATTTTGAAAAAAACCGCTTAGGTAATTATCACACAATTAGCACCTCAAGTGCAACCAATCAGCGCAGAGATTTTTTAATACTCACCTATGTAAATATACTAATGCAAAATATTACATGACAGCAAAATACTTTTTGTTCACGCGGGCTGGCATACACACTTGCCAGGGTCGATTAGGTGCACAACCTGATCAAGTGCGAGTCCGGACGGTCAAGTTGTTTTATTTTTCTTGGGAGTTAGTAAGTTTTTACCCTTGGCACGAGACGCATTCTCCTCCAATAGGAAAACGCATTTGAGTTTAGAGGTATAACAAATCAATTCAATTGCCATCACTCGACTAAAGTATTTACATACCTTTTTTGCACCGGTTTAATTTGCACTTTAGCCATCTTGGTGCTCTGGCCTTACCAATACACAGAACAGATATATTGCAGTGTTTAACGAAGTGAGGGGGGTGAGATTTATTCCCCTCTGTCACTAGGCCTATTGGTAGATATCTGTCCTTGAATGTATCATTTGACAGCGTGTCGCAGTCATTGTGCCGTTGAGCGCCGCCTCCACCACCGTGAGAGCATACTGAGGATGCAGAACCGCGAAAATAATATATTCGTAAGATTGACTCGGAAATGTGAGTAAAATGCGAAATAATGTCGAACAGTGTCTGAGTCTTACCGTGATTCCAATCAAAATATCTTCTTTCAACATCTGAAAGAGAGGTACCAGAAGTCCTTCTTAACTAAGGCTCCGGTTTCCCTTCTTCCCCCACTCCTATTTAAAGTTTACCCAAACCTTGTTTCCTATATTTGTGGGCAAGCATGTTGGAGAGCATGAATCGGGGATGTTCACACATTCTTATTTGTTCTCATTTTTGTGCATAGCGCCCGTTGCTCGATGTTATCTTGCATGTTAGAAAGTCGGCTGAACGTCGCATACTTTTGTTGTGCTCAAGAAAATAAAAGGCACATTGGTTTGATCGAAAACAGAATCATGCACAGTGTTCATGTAGCGAAAAATCTTGGCTTAAGGCCATTTAACGCATAAGCACGTGTCTAACTTAGCTACCCAATACTGAAATGTTGGGCAATTAGAAATGCAGGAAACGCGATGCGCCCTCTAATTTGATAAACACCACGAAGGCATGCGCACTATAACGGCGTTTGTGGTCAAAGCTCGATAAATGGTAACCTCTAAACAACATTATCGCATACAAATCGTTTTTAAAATCCCCTTTTTCGCGATTTCAGGTGAATCTAGAACAAACGTTAACCCGAAATTGATGTGAGTAACAACACGAAGTCTTCCTTGGCCATCCGTCGCCAAAAGCATGTATAAATATTCGATCTGTGTGTAAGCAATCTCGTTTATTGCTATTTTCACGATTCTGCGGAATCTCACCTTCAAGCGCTTAGCGCCAAACTGCGTTTTGGCTCCCATCAATCAAATTCCCGAACATAACCTGGAAGATCGACTCCGCCTCCGGAGTTCACAACTTCTCGTTCACAGCTCCAAATTTACCATTACGATATCTTTTTAGAGGCTCTTCAGTAAAAAGAATCGTGCAGATTCCATCGTTTTCCATCGGCGTCGAATGTACCGTAGAAACCAAAGATACTGATTGGTAGGTTATGTCACGCATGAATTGATTTGGGGTCGGAAGTTTGATTGATGGAAACCAAAACGCGTGGCCGTTGGCACTTGAAGATGAAATTCCGCAGAATTATGAAAATCGCAGTTGCCACCTTATGCGCCGATCAAATCGAAACTTTAGCTTCCAACCTCCCCGCCCACCGGGCAAACTCCGGGCATTTGACTATCTTCTGTGCCCGGGGAGTGGGGAATGTGACCTTTGCCTGGGTAGGGTGGGGAAAACTAATTGACTAATTGACTCGGAAATGTGAGTGAAATGTGAAATAATGTCGAACAGTGTCTGAGTCTTACCGTGGCTCCAATCAAAACATCTTCTTTCAACATCTGAAAGAGAGGTACCAGAAGTCCTTCTTAGCTAAGGCTCCGATTTCCCTTCCCCCCCCCCCCCCCCTTCCTCTCCTATTTAAAGTTTACCCGAACCTTGTTTCCTATATTTGTGGGCAAGCATGTTGGAGAGCATGAATCCGGGACGTTCTCACATTCTTATTTGTTCTGATATTTGTGCATAGCGCCCGCGGTTAATCTGGGGATGAGGATACCCCTGGGATGAGGAAACGTTGCTCGATGTTATCTTGCATGTTAGAAAGTCGGCTGAACGTCGCATACTTTTGTTGTGCTCAAGAAAATAAAAGGCACATTGGTTTGATCGAAAACAGAATCATGCACAGTGTTCATGTAGCGAAAAATCTTGGCTTAAGGCCATTTAACGCATAAGCACGTGTCTAACTTAGCTACCCAATACTGAAATGTTGGGCAATTAGAAATGCAGGAAACGCGATGCGCCCTCTAATTTGATAAACACCACGAAGGCATGCGCACTATAACGGCGTTTGTAGTCAAAGCTCGATAAATGGTAACCTCTAAACAACATTATCGCATACAAATCGTTTTTAAAATCCCCTTTTTCGCGATTTCAGGTGAATCTAGAACAAACGTTAAGCCGAAATTGATGTGAGTAACAACACGAAGTCTTCCTTGGTCATCCGTCGCCAAAAGCATGTATAAATATTCGATCTGTGTATAAGCAATCTCGTTTATTGTTATTTTTACGATTCTGCGGAATCTCACCTTCAAGCGCTAAGCACCAAACTGCGTTTCCCGAACATAACCTGCAAGATCGACTCCTCCTCGTGAGTTCACAGCTTCTTGTTCACAGCTTCAAATTTACCATTATGATATCTTTTTAGAGGCTCTTCAATACAAAGAAT
>NC_090879.1:5246951-5274451 GCF_036669935.1 Montipora foliosa
TGTTTCAGCGGTTAAGAGAGAAAGGCCTCACCCTCAACAAGAGCAAGTGTGAATATAGCAAAGACAAATTAGAATTCTTTGGGTACGTGTTCTCAAGAGACGGGATATCGCCGGACCCGAAGAAAGTTGAGGACGTGGTCAATCTTCAGACACCATCGACAGCGTCAGAGGTGCGCAGCCTACTGGGGATGACAAATTATTGTTCAAGATTCATCCAGGATTATGCCACCAGGACGGAGCCCTTGCGCAAGCTCACTCACAAGGACCAACAGTGGTGATGGACAGCAGAGCACGACCGCGCAGTCAGCCAGCTGAAAGAGGCACTGGTGAGCGCACCCGTCACCGCCTATTTTGATCCAGAGAAGGCTACAGAGATCTCGGTCGATGCAAGTCCTGTCGGCCTGGCAGCTATTCTCTCGCAAGTCGACCAGAACACCGAGGAAAGGCACGTTATCACGTACGCAAGTCGCTCTCTTACAGCAACCGAGCAACGGTACAGTCAGACCGAGCGGGAAGCCCTCGCCATAGTGTGGGCTTGTGAACACTTACACTTGTACGTTTACGGAAAGCCTGTCACAATTTACACGGACCATAAGCCCTTGGTGTCTATCTATAGCAATCCGAGCTCTAAGCCTCCCGCAAGAGTCGAGAGATGGGCGTTAAGACTCCAGCCGTACCAGATCACAGTCAAGTATCGGAGAGGAGAAATCAACCCCGCAGATTACCTATTGCGGCACCCAACCAAGCATGCAGGATAGACAAGCCGACAGCAGAAAGTGGCCGAGGAGTACGTCAGCTACCTTGCAACCACTTCAACTCCCAAAGCCTTGAAGATACAGGACATTGAGGAAGCCACTCAGAGCGACGCAACTCTGAAAGCTGTAGCAGAGGCTATCGCAAAAGGCAACTGGCACCACGTAGTCAAACGTCGCTGTGTCGATGTCGATGTCGAAGAGTTTCGCCTCCTAGAACGAGTAAAGGACGAACTGACCGTGAGTGCGTCTGGTAATCTAATTCTACGCGGAACCCGTTTAGTTATCCCGAAAAGTCTCCACGAACATGTGGTTAACCTTGCGCACGAAGGCCACCAAGGACTCGTAAAAACGAAGTCACTATTGCGCGAGAAAGTTTGGTTCCCAAACATCGACAGGCTGGTAGAAGTCAAGGTCAAGTCGTGTAACGCTTGTTTGGTTACTACTCCTGAGTGCAAGAGAGAACCCTTACAAATGTCGCCACTCCCAGCAGCGCCGTGGAAGGAGGTTAGTGTGGACTTTGCAGAGATCCCGAACAAGGAGTAGCTCCTTCTGATTACTGACGATTACTCCAGGTACCCTGTGGTGGAGATAGTTAAATCGACCGCAGCGACAACAACCATACCGAAGCTTGACAAAGTGTTCTCAGAATTTGGAGTCCCAGACGTTCTAAGGTCTGATAACGGCCCTCCGTTCAACAGCAAGGAGTTTGCGGCATTTGCAGACGACTTCGGTTTCAAACATCGAAAGGTGACTCCAAAGTGGGCAAGAGCGAACGGGGAGGTCGAAAGGTTTGTACGCACCGTGAAGAAAGTTATCAAGACAGCAAAAGTGGAGCACAAGAACTACAAGCAGGAGCTGAACAGGCTGCTGAGAAACTACCGTGCTACACCTCACAGCACCACAAGGATTGCTCCAGCAACAGCACTCTTTGGCAGGCCAATGAAAACGAAGCTACCCGAGTTGACGACACCCTGCTCAGACCCTGAGATCCGAGAGCGTGATCAGACAGCGAAAGCAGACAACAAGCGTTACGTAAGGCCGTCAAACGCGAAAGAAGGCGACACGGTACTAGTTAAGAGAGATGACTCAAAGAAGAAAAGTGACACACCATATGACCCAAGACCGCACTTTATTGTAGAGAAAAAGGGATCTATGATCACTGCAGAGAATGATGATGGCGTCCAGGTTACGAGGAACTCTTCGTTCTTCAAAAGCGTGCCCGCAGTGAAGGAAGAGAATGCCAGTACCGAGAAGCAAGGAGGCTTCAGTGATGTTGCAGCACCGATGCAGTCCGATCCTGCACCATCAAAGCGCTACCCGCAGCGTACGCGAACACGCCCAGTAAAGTTGGATGATTTTGTTTGTGACTGATAGCATTTGCGTGTAAACTTGCTAAGTCCTTGTTAGGCTTTTAGGACTGAACTGTTTTGGTTTGTTTAAATTGTATTTTGTTTGTTTTCATTACCCGTGATGAAAATTTGCTCCAAAGAGGGAAGAGATGTAATGTTGTTACCAAATTTGGTAATACACGGTACGAAAGTAGTGTCCCGGATGTTAGAGCACGAGGCCGGAGAGTAAGGGAGTTAGTTTTGTGAAACAGAAAATAAACAACGTTTTGACAACATCGTTACAGCCGAGATCCCGGCATTACGATGCCGGGATCCCGGCTAACCGGGCTGAGATTTTTCCATGTAATCGCGTTCACCGGGACAGCCCAGTTAGCCGGGCCAGCGATTTCCAACCACATTAATCCACTTTAGAGCAACTGGCCCACCGAATAGTCGTTTTTTATGTTTAAATAAAGGATAAATAAGATATCAAACCATAAGGCTTCTTTAAATTGTAGAATGGTGAATTTTAATAACGATTTAATAACAATTTAGCGAGACAAACGTCTCTACACTTCCTCTTGTTGTTGTTATCTTTTTTCACATGACATATTCTAAATTTAGTCCAAGCCGGGCTAGCTCACCTCATGTAATATCGGGCTGAAAGATATCCCGGCAAACCTAACCAGCCCGGCTCTTGTAATCGACCCTTAAAGGTTTTGTAACCTTGAATCGCAGCGAATAAATTCTTGTCTGGGAACACAACAAGATTAAAATAAAAGTTCCTGACACATTTACCACATTTTGACGTCATCTGTGATCTATTACTGAACAGACGCACGGCAACATGGAATCTATTTGTTATTTAGAGTTCATGTACGTGACGTTTTTCCAATGACCTGATTGGCTCTTTCATTCATGAATTATTATTTTCGGAAAGACATAGTAAGCGAAACTTAAAAATGCAAAATATATAATGACTATAAAATTGGGTAAACCGCCTACGTTCGACCCCAGATATACTATGGAGATATATTCCAATGTCTCAGCTGGCGGCACCTATTTGTCTCAATGTTATTTACTCGCACGACTGTAACTTTCTTTGCCTAAATAAATACCCCCTGCTGTTGAAAACTGGAAACTAGTGTTACACGAGCTTTAGTTTGATTGACATGTGACAGGAATTAGATCTTATCGAGTTTTTGGCGGTAATATATTTTGTGTATTGGCGGAATTATATCTCGGAAATCTTAGGAAATCGTCTCTACCAGGAATTGTATTCTAAAAGGAAGTCATCTATCATTAAAGAGTTTGGATCATTAAAACATTTGGTGCCGAGACCCGGGAGTGAAGGATTGAAAGAGTGAAAAAATGAATTAACCTCGTGTAAACATGTCGTCGGAACCCAAGAAACGACTGAAGAAGAAATCCATGGTCCGCGAAAGTCATCGCGCATTTGTTAGGAAAACAATCCTCGCGGCACAGGAACAAATTGATAAACGGGGAGATCCTACCGTTTTGAAGAAGCTCAAATCCTTGCGATGTACCCTGCTGGATAAATTGTCGGAGCTCAAAAGATTGGACAGTGAAATTATCGATTTGGTAGACGAAACGAAAATAGAAGAAGACGTGAACAATAGCTGTGACTTCGCCAGCGCTATTCAAGCCTGCATAGTCGACCTAGAAACAGCAATAGAAGCTGAGGAAAATACTGGAAAGGGTCAGGATATACAAGGAACGACATTGGACTCGCAAAACTCTAACTCGAGTATTCAGGCGGGAACACAATCAAAAGCGTCAATAATTCCGACCCACGCAAAGTTACCCAAACTGGAATTGAAGAAATTTTCAGGCGACCCAATCAACTGGCATGCCTTCTGGGAATCGTTTGAATCGGCCATTCACAAAAACACCACCTTAAGCGACGTGGAAAGATTCCAGTATCTCAAGTCGCTCCTTGAAGGTTCTGCAGCCCAGACAATTTCTGGTTTAGCATTGACAAGCTCGAATTACGACCACGCGGTCCAACTTCTAGACAAGCGCTTCGGAAATAAACAAGTCATTATTTCGAAACACATCGAATTGCTCATGCAGCTTCCAAAAGTAAGCGACGGGAGCGACTTAAAGCAATTGCGTCAGCTTTTGGATCGAACGGAGGCGGCAGTTAGAAGTTCTCTTAAAGGAATCGGTATTTCGACTGAGACATACGGAACATTTTTGACACCTGTAATTATGGGAAAGATCCCACAAGAGTTACGCCTCATCCTGAGTCGCGGCACATCAGAAGATTGGTACCTTGATACAATCATCAAGTCTTTCACAGAAGAATTGCAAATTCGAGAAAGATGTGCTTTGGGAACGGTAACTGAGCAAACAAAGTTAAAAGAAAAACGAGATTTTGGTTTTGGAATTCGCACAGGTCAAAACAAAAGACCCCCCACATCGTCAACCCTGGTTGCAAACAACGAGAGACTGCCGCTATCTAAGGATAAATGGTGCACTTTCTGCAATGGACCTCATCCAACGGTGAAATGTTCTGTTGTTACCGATCCAGAATCTAGAAAGAAAATTCTACGTCAAAAGGGAAAATGTTTTGGTTGTCTGAGGAGCGGTCATGTGAGTCGAGATTGTCAAGCAAGGTGTCATCGTTGTAGTGGGAAACATCACGTGGCTTTGTGCAGCGTTCAACACTATCCAGATTATCCAATCACGACCAGAAGGGCTAGAGACAGCAATCAAGAACAAACTGTGAGTACAAACTTGTATTTTACTCAAGACGTTAATAACAAGTGCATCTTGTTACAAACGGCCAGAGCTAACGTCAGAAGTCCTCATGGAGGCAATTCTTGCAATGTGAGAATCCTTTTTGATTCATGTTCCCAAAAGTCCTATATAAGCTCACGGTTAAGGAGCAAATTGAGCTTACGACCAATTGGAAGCGATATAGTTCTAATACAAACTTTTGGAAACAATGAACCCTCATTGAAACAATGTAGCATCGTTCAGTTTGCATTGGAATGTCAAGACAATTTGACAGTGTTCATTAATGCTTATGAAGTTGAGTTGATCTGTGGTCCCATCACAAACCAGACCATTGAAATTGCACAACAGTGTTACCCACATCTGCAAGGCTTACCTCTGGCTGATCACTCACGAGGTGATGAGGATCTAGAAATTGATGTCATGATTGGAGCAGATCATTACTGGTCTGTGGTTCAGAATCACGTGGTAAGGGGGGAGCTACATGGACCAGTGGCAATTCGTACAAGATTAGGATACGTATTGAGTGGTCCTGTGAATGCGGCAAGTGCGAATACACAGTTATCAACTGTTAACGTGTCCCATGTTATGAAAACTGAATGTCAAGTCATTGAAGAGAACTTAGTTTCAAATGATTTCTTACTGAAAGAGGAGCTAAGTAAGTTTTGGGACTATGACACTCTTGGAGTAAAGGATAGAGAGGGAGATTTTCTTGAAGACTATCTTACCAAAGTGAAGTTCAATGGAATCCGTTATGAAGTATCTCTTCCCTTCAAGACTGAACACCCAATTATTCCAGACAATTACTTGTTGGCACAGAATCGCCTTGTTTCTTCATTGCAAAGATTAAGGTCCAAGCCAGAATTGCTCCAACAATATGATAGTGTCATCAAGTAACAATTAAATGCTGGTGTTGTTGAATTGATTGATAAGAGTCATGATTTAGATACCCTTCCTGGAACTGTACATTACATTCCTCATAAAGAAGTATTGAAAGAAGACAGAATCACTACTAAACTACGTGTGGTTTATGACGCCAGTGCTAAATCCCGCAATGAACCAAGTTTGAATGACTGTCTCCTACCAGGTCCAGCCTTAACTCCATTGATCTTTGATGTCTTGCTGAGATTTCGCCTCCATAAAGTGGTTTTGATTGGTGATTTAGAAAAAGCATTCTTGAACATTGAAGTCAATCCAGCAGAGAGAAACTTGTTAAGGTTCCTATGGGTAGATGACATCAACTCCCCGAACTCAGAAGTGATCACACTGAGATTCACTCGTCTTGTTTTTGGTCTAGTTTGCTCTCCATTTATTTTGAATGTAACATTGAGGAACCACTTAACAAGGTATGAGAACATTGATCCTGAATTTGTGGCTGCTGTTGTGAGAGCTTTGTATGTTGATGACTTTGCATCCGGAGAGAACTCGGTAACGAAGTGTTTTGAACTTTACCACAAGTTGAAGTTGCGGTTCAGAGAAGGAGGTTTTAATATGAGAAAGTGGGCATCGAACAGTGAAGAGTTAACTGAAATGATCAAAAGAGCAGAAGAATCTTTGTCTTGGGAACCGGAGCTGTCTTGTAAGGCTACTCCTACATTGACCGAGCCGAACATTGAGGAAGAAGATTGGACAGTGTCAAATTCAAACAACAATGTGAGCGAAGAAACCGTTGTCAAAGTAATGGGAGTTCAATGGGATCGGATAGAAGATAATTTCGAGTTTGATCTTGCTACCTTTTCTAGACAAGCCTTAGAGGGAACTTTCACTAAACGGACATTATTGAGCAGTACTGCTCGATTCTATGATCCATTAGGCTTGCTGTCACCAGTTACCTTACCCTTAAAGTGCATGTTCCAAGAAATTTGTCATTTAAAACTTGGTTGGGATGAAGCTTTGCCGGAAGGTCTCGCGTCGCGCTGGAAGGAGTTACTACAAGACATGTGGGAAGTCTCAAGCATTGTAGTACCTCGTTGCATCCTGGGTGATGTTCACTTTGAAGACGTCACGTCTATTCAACTACATGGGTTCGCAGATGCTAGCAAGTCTGCGTATGGAGCAAATGTCTACATCAGGTTGACAACCTCTGGAACCAGTTCTGTCTGCCTTCTAGCGTCCAAAACAAGAGTTGCTCCCTTGATCGGTGAATCAATCCCTCGACTGGAGTTAATGGCCGCCTTGACACTTGCGAATTTGATGACAGCCGTGCACGAGGCATTGACCTGCACTATGAAGATAGACGCTGTTTTCAATTGGACTGACTCTCAGATCGTGTGGTGGTGGATCAATAGAGAGTTTAAACAATTCAAGCTGTTTGTTCAGAATCGAGTTCAGAAGATTCGAAGTCTGTGGAGTAAGGATCACTGGAGATATTGCCCGTCTGAGTCTAATCCTGCTGACATAGCGTCGCGAGGGTCAAAGAGTTCTGTTCTCGCTCACAGTGATCTATGGTGGAAGGGAGCTCCATTTCTGAAAGAAGGAGAAGTTCAGTGGCCAAACCTACCTGATAACCCAATCGGTGAGAGTACATTCCCAGAAGAAGTAACAAAGGAATTGAGAAGGAAACCTGAAATTTCAAATGTTATGACAGTATCCGTGCAGTGCTTTCAGAACATTTCAGAAGTCATCTGTCCAGAAAGATTTAGTAGTCTCAGTAAACTTGTCAGAGTAACCGCTCTTGTGCTGAAATTCATCCAGAAGCTCAAGAGGAAGATAGAAATAACTGACATCAGTATGGAGGATCAGAATATTGCTACGAATCTCTGGTACAAAGACGTTCAAGCCAAACTTGAAGAAAAGGAGAAATCAAGTTCGACTTGGGAACAGTTAGGAGTCTTTAAGGATGCCAACGGACTTCTGCGATGCAAGGGACGAATCCAGAAGTCTTCACTTCCATACTCAACAAAACATCCCATTCTGTTATCTAGAAAGCAGCATTTCACTAAGCTCGTGATTATGCAGTCCCACGAAAACGTGAATCACAATGGAGTTGGAGAAACTCTTACTGAAATCCGATCACAATTCTGGATAATCAAAGGAAGGCAAGCTGTTAAGGATGTACTTTCCAAATGTGTTACGTGCAAGAAATTACAAGGAAGAGCCTACAGCTCTCCACCTACTCCACCACTACCTGCATTCCGAGTTTCAGAGGAAATGGCTTTCTCTAAAGTAGGTGTTGCTCTCTAAAGTTTGCTCTTGATCGGAACATTGACTGGAAGTTCAATGTACCCACAGCCAGCTGGTGGGGCGGATTCTTCGAAATCTGTGTGAAACTTGTGAAAAGGTGTCTCAAGAAAGTGCTCGGAAATGCGAAGTTGAGTTATGAAGAGTTAGAGTCAGTGCTGATCGAAACTGAAGGCGTTTTGAATTCTAGGCCATTGACCTATGTCTACGATGAGCTAACAGAAACTCCACTTACGCCTTCTCATCTTGTAATTGGTCGTCGACTTCTAGATCAATCTCCTGCCATCACAGTACCTGTAAACACTTTGCCTAGACGAGAGAGATATTTAGACGGTCTTCTCACCCATTTCAGAAATCGATGGAAGAAAGAATATCTTACAGGTATCCGCGAGTACCAGAAACTCAAGGGAGGTGAACCAAGAAGAACAATTCAAGTAGGCGACGTTGTGCACATCTATGCTGACAAGACACCGAGACAACAGTGGAGAATGGGGAAAGTAGAGAAACTGTTACAGGGACAAGACAACGTTGTGCGCGCAGCAGAAGTGGTAACAGTAGATAATTCTCTCCGCAAGACTCGCTTAAAACGTCCAATTCAAAAGCTCTATCCTCTTGAAATCAACGTGTGTGACGAACACGTAACTAATGCGAGAACAGGACAGTTTGACAGTGGAATGAACATTCAGATAGTTAGAGATGAAGACATCCCTACAGTGATCACTGCTCCATGAACTGTCAGACCGTATCTTGAGCGTTTGACACTGAGGCTAAAGAGCTAAATTAGGTTTTGCGTTAAATCAGTCTTATTTGTTTAAACTTTCTTGATTGACTTCGACGTCAATCAGGGGGGAGTGTGTTGAAAACTGGAAACTAGTGTTACACGAGCTTTAGTTTGATTGACATGTGACAGGAATTAGATCTTATCGAGTTTTTGGCGGTAATATATTTTGTGTATTGGCGGAATTATATCTCGGAAATCTTAGGAAATCGTCTCTACCAGGAATTGTATTCTAAAAGGAAGTCATCTATCATTAAAGAGTTTGGATCATTAAAACACCTGCCTCCCCCACAACCAATTAAGCTAGTTAACGTCCAAAATTGGCTTTGTGCTGACAAACTGTCTTTAAATATTGATAAAACAAATTTTGTTCTTTTTCCTCCTTTATAGAAAAAACTGACTAAATTGTCTCCATAAACACATGAGGACACCAAACGTCTATTAAGCAGAGGATCATATCCAATACCTTGGAATTATTCTAGACTCTCGTCTTAATTTCAAAGAGCATGTTCACTAAGCAAAAAAATTTCCAGAGGCATTGGGATCTTAGCTAAACAGCGTCATCAGGTCTCTCCTGCTATTCTGAGACATCTGTATCATTCTTTTGTTTACCTTTTCTTAATATACGCAAGTCATTGTGTCTTTGGCCGCCCGAGAAGACAATTAGTCACATGTAGTTACGAATTTTCTTATGATTGACCTGTTGAAAGTTCTTAGAATCTGTGTTCGAAGACTACATTTTTAGTCGCAAATGACCAAATCTCCCAGAATGCATGCAGTAAATTTCCATCTCAAACAAACTGGATTTGACAATTTTTCGGGGAGACAATGTTGCCGCCTTTGGCGGCAGGCTGTGCTCTCGCCGCGATCGCTTCGGCCCCTGCTTGCGTCAAATATATACGTCTTATTCGATGGTTTAACATATAATACGTGCGGATATTTTGTGAGTTGCCTAGTCTTTTGCCGAGCCCCGCAGGGGCGAGGAAAAATATGAGCAATGAGCAAAATTTCCGCCAGTATTATATGTTAACCCATCGAATAAGAGATTTATTATTCCACTACAAAAATGTGTTATTTTGTTTCAATTTTATTTGGTAAGAGTGTTTTAAAAGAAAGCATCATCGGTCCTTCAGGGCGCGTGCGAACGATGTAAACAGCACAAAAGCCAGCCAAATGTCCGTATTTGACTGGATAAACAAAATGACAAGTGACAAGCGATCACAAACCAAATTCTATACATTCTCAGTCTTTGCATGATGTTGAAAACAATTTCTTTCATTGAAAAATTCCCGTTCCGTCCGTATTTGCTCTGTTCTAAACCGGTCAAACCGGGACACTACAGTGTATTACCGTGTCATAATTTGCGCGTTCTCTTGACCAAATATGGTAAAATGGAGGAATAGTGGAATAGCAAAAAGTGTTTTTACTTCTTTGACCACAACCACACCTGTAGTTTATTAAATATTTCAGCATTACATGTTCAATGTGGAATCCATGCATTTGCTGAATTTAAGTGTCCAGAATACACTAGATTGCATCTCAGAGATCTTCAGTCTCAAATATTTTCCCTGAGGAGCATGCGCCCGAAACTCTTCAGAAAAGTGCGCTGTTCGCAGTCCTGACGGGAGCCATCGCGCCCATATTGCCACTGTTATACTATATCTCGAGGCCCTCCTTTCACAAAGTCCTCCGTCCGCCCTTGTATATGGTGCAACTATCTGAAGTAATACTTATGAAAGTACCTATTTACTCCTAATAATTGGTTTACAGAAGGCTGTTAGAATTATTACTTTTTCTCAATATCATTAACATACATCTCCTATTTTTAAAGACTTGAATATTTTGAAGTTCCTTGATGTTATAATATGCTGCCCTCTGCCTTCCTTAATTTCTCTACCCTTGTATCTTCAAGGCACTAGTATAAAACTAGGCTTGCTTCCAGATCGACGTTTTGCATATCTTAAGCGAGAACAAATTATGGTAAATTTAATATGGATTTCGCTTTAAGGGACCTATTCTTTGGAATAAGATTGACGAATTTCTAAAGAGTCTATTAAAGTCTCAACAATTTTAAACGTTTCTTAAAAACTTAAGATTATTTTCGATTCCTATTAATCAATTTTTATCTTCTCTCTTCGGTTGTTTTCTCTATTCCCTGGCTCAATGTAAGTTGGGTGTTTAAATTTTAAATTTGTTATTTTTTGTTGTAATTTTGCTTTTATACTTGTGCCGCCATTTATCAACTACTACTATTGCATTTTGACTATTACTACGAGTCCTAGCTAGATTACCTTTTGAGTTATTTTCTATGTGGCCTCATACCCTAAATAAGTTGTGTTAACTCTTGTTCTCTTCTCCTTTTTCATGTGTGGAAATAAACCTTGTTGTTGTTGTTGACTGAACTGACTCATTTACTTTTCAGACTTGTTCGACGCAAAAAAGAAAACTGTTTTCTGCCTTTTAGCTCTCTTTGCAAAAAAACTTAACGCCTTTCTTCTGTCTCTCCTTTCTGGAAAAATATTAAATTCTAACGAGATACGAAATACTGTAGCCTTTCGCCCATAATTGTGATCTGCTGAAGTACGAAGCTGTATGTAAAATACCAAGAGCGATTTGCAATTTTTTTCACGTATCTACAACGTTTGGCAAGCGTCTCCTCATTCCCGCCAAGGAAACCCGTAATATCGGCAGTAACAGTTCGATTGCCCCAATCACTGCAGATCAAATGACGTCAAAGCGAAATGCCAATCGCTTCCAGAAAGTTCCATGGAGAGATGACGTTGTTTGCATCCGCGTTCGCTAAGCCAATGATTCTAATTCACTCTTGGAAATACTTATCACTGGAGAATTACCTCCTCTCAGAGTAGAAAAAAAAATCATTTAATACGGCCTAGAAAAAGACGACTTAACTAATTAAAAAGTTTACTTTTTACCCTTTTATGTCACAAAGGAGACTGAACAAGTGATGTTCCAATACATCATTATCCATCGCATTCTGCATACCGATGGTTTATTACATAAAATGAACATGATCGATTATCCAACTTGTCCTTTAAAATTTGTGACAGATACGCAAAAAATGCGCTTTTTTTTACAAAACATAGACACGAATTTTGTTCCCGTAGCCTCAGCTGGAAACAGTGTATAAGGGCTTAGTTCAGCCATATTTTGAATACTGTTCTCCTTTGTGGGACACCTGCGGCAAATTATTGAAAGATAAGCTGCAAAGACTTAATTGACTCTCTTTCTTGGGAAACACTTGATGATAGACGGCGTTATGCAAAGTTAATATTAAGGTATAAAGTACTAAATATGACTACACCGTCCACGGCCTTCGGAAGTCTTTTGTTAGAAGGAATGTCGATCAGGTTAATTACCATCTACGCGATAGGGCTACTGATCTGACACTTCCTAAACCGAAAAAGGAATTTCTAAAAAGAAGGTTTAAATTTAGTGGTGCTATGCTTTGGAACCAGCTCTCGAATGAAGCAAAACTCGCCGTGTCAATTCCTTCATTTAAGAAACTTATTAGAAAATAGTTGGGTCTTGCTAAGATGTATATTTTTACAATAGTTTTTTCTGTAATAGTCGTAGTATCAGTAGCAAAGGCAAATTTTAGAATTAGTTTAGTATTTTAATATACGGTTTTATGTGTCAACACGCCCTCCATGGAAACCAGCCGAGAGTTGTTGGGACTAGCGTGTTTCTCTTTTCATTTGAATATTTTAAATAAAGTATTACCTACCTACTTACCTAATCTATTATTTCTCGTATTTATAACATAAGAATGCGCATCTGATCATAATCATGTTAAGATGCGCTCCAGAAATGAATATAATAATAATAATAATAATAATAATAATAATAATAATATTATTATTATTATTATTATTATTAATTAGTTAAGTTTTTGCTTCTCTTGGACCTACATCGCTAGAGTTGGAATGTCAGTTCGTTAGGATTTAGTGTCACGATATTTTGTCTTGGTTTGTTTAATTTGTTTGTTATCGTTAATATATATTGCTAATTTGCATAGTATTTTTAATGATCAATAGACAGGTGAGTCCGTTTAGTGTCGTACATGTTGTCAGTAGTAGTGGTAGTGGTAGTAGTCAATTTTGTAAGTAGTGTAAAATGTAAATAAAAACATAAAAACGAAAAAAAATTAAAGATCTCCTCTCGAACAACCTGATTCCATTTGTACATCGACACTAGCCGCTAAATTTGTTTTCGGCGGAACATTTGTATCTCTTAAAATACTAACATTTCTGGTAAGATATTCTCGAATATTGGCGTTCCTGCCAATAAAATGCACTTTTACCATCAGATGAAGATTTGCTTCTCCATAGCACATTAAGATCACAACTGGTGGATTATCTTATCACCTAAATTTAAGATTCTTGTGGCTGATCTTGTCGATTTTTCTTTGACACAACTTTCAAAATTCTTAACTGTGTGTACTAATGTATGATGCCTTCTAATGTATGTGCTCCAAAACTGGCAAACACATAGCGGTCGAAACGTCCTCGGCTTCCTCAGCTATTAAAACCCAAAAAACTAATATTCATGTTACAGTGGTACTTACGCGAATATACTCCCAGACAAGCAATTCCAAAAACCGCCACTAAACATAATATTTTTTTCATAACTCTGACGCCGACTTGCAGAACGGACAACTCTTGCTCCACACAGTTTAAAAGCCAGATGTCAGTTGATTTTAGAATTTGTTTTTCCTTAATTACTTCGAAAAACTTTATCAGCGGTGAGCCTTCGTCGGCTGTTGAACACAAACGCAAATTGAAGGCTTTTAATTACCACTACCATTAGTATATGCGAACTAGACCCTTTTATTTGTAAGAACGTCGAATTTTGGGGCGGAGGCTGAGCGGCCTTACTTATTTTTTTTTGTCGATTTGATGTTTGAGCCCGAAAATGCTCTTGCAGTTGTGTGGTTGGACTACAAAGTGATTGTTCTTAAGTGTATCATCCAATAACAACACGCTCATCACGAAAAACAAATAAGCCAAACAAAGACGTTGTCATCAAGTAACCGGAAATATTCTTTTTATGTTCTTAAAATTTTGCTTAATACAGCCTAAACGTTCCTATAAAAAAGGTTTTCAGTTTATAAAACTATTCAAAACTATTCAAAACAGAAATGGAACCGGTTCTTTGCTACTGGTTATTTACAATTCGCAAGAAGAAATCCGTTGGTCCCTAGTTTCTACACATAGTAAGCTAAAACTCCCGAATGGGAAATTCTTTCCTGATCGAGATCAGCGTGCAAAATTCTCTCAAATTTATTGAGATAGATTTGGGGTACAACTATGAGGAAAGGCATAAAAAATATTGTCCAACATCATCGATTTTTTATTCAATAAACCTTTTTTTTTTTACAGAAAACCCAAACTTAGTTTAATACCCAGCCAAACGACTCTAGCAGCTGCAAACACCTGCAATAAAGTCCGCCTTCTCAGTCTGAACTTCAACTTCACGGAAATTCCACTTAGCTCATTTGACAAATGTCACACTGTGGAAATTGCACTCTGTGTATTTACTGGCCATATCGACACTAAATTCGAGAAAATTAATTCTCAGATATACAAGTTAAACGCGACGACGCACAATAAAAAGCGTGGGGGAGGATTGGAGACACCAATAACAATAGAGAAATGTAGGATCTTTTGTTTTCGTCCAACAACAACATGGGTGCGATGACGTCTCGCGAAAACCTCCAATCAAGTTGAACCGTGGTTCTATGCAGAGCTCTGTGATAATTTGTGCAATTAAAGGGGCACTGTTACGGCGTTCGTAACAATTTTTGGTCGAAACTTACGAAAGTCCATCAGTAAACACCTTGATTGCTTTAAAGTCGAGGAGGAGGGTGCAGAGGGTGCGCAACCCCCCCCCACCTCCCCCGATGACCAGAGGCTTTCTAATACACCTGGTATTCTGCGAAAAAAAAAAAAAACGTCATTAGTCACCTCCGCCATTCCTTAGTGGTGCAACCCCCTCCTATATATCCACTCCTTAGGGACATGAGAATGAAACAAAAAATAATTTCATACGAATCACAAACCCATCGCGGTTTCAGCTTTCTTGCCGCATCATCTTTATCACTGATTGCACGGTCCCAGGAAAGGAATGGAAAGGAACTTTATTTAAGTGTCTAATCTTCTAGCGTTGGAGCACTAATCGGGGACACTGTAAATTGAAATTAACAATCAATGCAAATCAAATTTTGTTTTCTTAGGAGAGGGAAAAACCGGAGTACCTGGAGAAAATCTTTCAGTGCAGAGTAGAGAACAAGCAAACTCAACCCACATATGACGCCGAGTCTGGGAATCGAACCCAAGCCACATTGGTGTGACGCGAGTGCTCTCACCACTGCGTCATCCCTGCCCCCCCCCCCCCCCCCCCAAAAAAAAAAAAAAAAAAAAAGAAAGAAAGAAAAAAAAAACGTTTTGTTCATTGGAAAAAATATTGGCTCCAAATAAAGAGTTTTAGCATGGACAACAGCAAAGATGACGCAAACACTGATAAGTATTTGGCTATCACTCCGTCTCACTCAAGAAGGATAACATGGATAACATTATGCGAAGAAGAAATGTACTAAAATGCATGCTTCACGTGCTGCACAATTACTTTTCCTCGTTAAACTAACGACATTCTTCATTCTGAGTTTTTCCTCCAGCAGCGCGCGATCTCATTGGTTACTTCGAGGACACATGACATCTAACAATAAAACTGTTTCCCACCAAAAGTCTCTGAGCTGGAAACAGTGCAAAATCTATGACGTCAGAGTGTAACAGTGCACTGTTACCGGCGAATGTTGATTGAGATTAAAGCGTCACCGACGTCAAATCCCCGAACTGTCTCGTGACGATAGACTTTTGAAAGACACGAAAGCAGATCTTCAATCCACAAGATATAGTTAAGCCGAAGAGGAACTGTGGGAATAAGTCGATCTAACGGGATATTTAGCTTCAGGCCAAAGTCTTGTTCTAACAAAGCACAAGTTAAGGCTCGCAAAGCGCCGGGATCTTTAAAGTTCAAACTAAAATTCCCCGATGAGGTCTCCTTGGCGAACCTTCTAAAGTAGTCAAATTTCTCGGCAAGTATTTTAAAGTCTGGTGGCGATTTGGTGTAGATATTTCTCGGGTGCATGAGGTCATTGAAACCCATAATTTTCGGCCTCAGGTGCTAGAGGACGTCAGGCCAGCGTATGCTTCCACCATATTGAATATATCATATCATATCATATATCTTTCTTTACCCTCGGATTTTAGAGTAGCTTGGTGTAGCTAATATCTTCGAGCATTTACTTTCCCAACGATGTTACACCACAGAAGACAGACCACAACACCGGGAACTACATGCCCTACTCTTTGCGACAAGTGTGTGGGTTCTTTTACGTCCCACAGGATTATGAACATGGAAGGGTTATGAGACGGGACCTCCGGCTTATCGTCCTTATCCGAGAAGACTAGAGAGTCTAACCATCTGCAGATGTAATTACAAAGGTAGCACTTTCTCCTCAGTTATTTAAAGACCCTGAGTGTTGGTCCGGCCGGAGTTGAACTCACGACCTCCCGCGTAACAACCCGGTGCTCAACCAACTGAGCCACCGGTGCGCGGTAAAAAGAAAGGTCTCATATTTCCGTCTCTCTTTTCCCGTGCAAAGCAGCCTCGTTCCCAGGACCTTTTTCCTTCGCTTTACCTGGGAACGAGGTTTCTCACAAACCATTTCAAAAATCGTTCTTTTCGGACTGAAGAAAGATGCGAGCGTCTCATTATTAAAAATGTCGCGAAAAATTGTTCCTTCCGTTGTTCCCCATATCTTGCATACCGATTATTTATAGAACGTGATGCTTCCGTGAAGCATACACTGGGTTGCCTGTGGTACGTGCTACAGAAAATCAGAAGGCACTTAATTGTGTGGTATTGAAATACAGCATTCCAGTCTCTGAAGAATAACAAATAAAAGAGAAGCGAGAAACATTGGCTTCTGGGCTGAAATGTTGATAATTTTCAAGTTCCCTCACAACTTCTTTGCACCACAAGTGTGCCCTCTGAGCATCTGACAGCTTTGTAATACTAAACTTCACTGAAGTCAAGCCCTGTTTCGCGGGGTTAGTGTTAGGATGGGACACCAAAACAATAAACCCCTCGTAAAAAACAGAAGCATCTGACCGAAAATACTCAGTAACGCTAACAAATGCGAACTCAGCAAGGTGCAGATTTTGTTAGCGTGCTTTATGCAAAACAAATATTGATGAAAAAGCAAATAACTATTGATAAACAGTTTTTAGAAAGAGAAGAAGGAAGTTTCCGGGACGGTCGATCGAGAATGAAATATTTACGACATGAAAACAACATATCGAATATAAAAAGTTACGAGCTGCGACAAACATTTTGGGAGATTTTTGCTACGTTCAAGTAAATTGCAAAATCGAAAGTGACATGGCCGGAATTCAGCGGGCGCCGTGATTAAGTTACCGCGGCATGTTTACTCGCCAAACAGTGAAGCATCTGTGTCAAATGATGGCAAGATATCGGGTTTTTGTAAGTTTCTTTTTCTGTCAAGTGTTATAAAGTTTGACAATGAAATGAGCGAAGTCAAAACAAAGATCACAATCGCCCAACTCTTGTTTATGCAAAGCCAAAATTTACTCTCCAAGACGCCTACGACGTTATTATCACCAGGTAATTCCATCATTTTGGCAATAGCAGCTACTTTATTATTCATCTGCGTCACAAGTTTTCACTGATTTTGGGGCTCATTACTGGGTTGGGCAAACCCAGTCGAGGTCTGCGTTTAGTTTGTTTGTTTTATTTATTTTCTTTTTTTTTTCCGTGTCGGTAAAAGTCTTGCCTGTCACTCCTCTGGTAAGTGGTGTCTTTGTGTATAGAGCCTTCTGCGCGTATTTTCTTAGGATCGAGAGGGTAGTGGAACTGCGTAGATTTCTCTGGTGGACACAGTAGAATCATTAACTTAGCCTGCAATGGCGTCGAAAGTCATGCAACGCGAATGCCGTTTTAGTGGATCCTTAAACAAAATATACCCTTATGGAGCTCAATAATGGAAAGTCAGTTGGATAAAATAGGCATGAATCTCAAAAGCAACGAGTACTGGACTTCGACAACAATCTATCGCCCGTCAAGACGAAATCAAAGTGAGCTGTATTTACCTGAAGTACATGGTAATTTGACACAATTGAGTTTCTTGTCTTCACGCACGCAATGAAATAGGAAGAGGTTTTCGCCTCTAAGAGCAAATATGTTGTTTGTTTCAATAAAATTTTCGCTGGAAAAGGATTCTGTGGTATTTTCTGCCTTTGTGAATTATAATATCATGTTGTGTATTGAATTTTCGAGCTTAAGGTTGAAATGTGATATGGGAGAAGTTTTTTAGTATTGCTCTGTAAGCAGGAAGGGTTCACAGGCCTGTTGGAAGCGTGCTTGAGTTTCAACAAAACGAGATGCTTCCGTGAAGCATACACTGGGTTGCCTGTGGTACGTGCTACAGAAAATCAGAAGGCACTTAATTGTGTGGTATTGAAATACAGTTGACGTTTAATTGTAATTCAGCAAGTTATTCGTCAGGATCAAAGAATTCACATGAGATAGCGCGCGGAAATCGAGCAGTCAGTTAAAAAAAAAGGCAGGCGAATGGCCATTCACATCTGGAATATCATGGGTAGGGTTGTATGAGGATGTATACGGCACATCAAAGGGAGGGCACGTGATCTCATCGCTCTTGACCAGTAACTTGCAGAATTACAATTAAACTTTACCTTACAGGTTCGCCTTGTTTAATTTTTATTTCTACAACGTCATTGGTAGAAGTCGCTAAGAAGTCTCATGAGAATTTAAATATCTTTGTGTATTTGTGTAGGTCTCATGACCTCTCAGTCATTTTATCGTGTTGCTGCTGCCAGACCAATAGATCGTCCTCGCACTCTTTCCATATACAGCTAGGTGAATATCTGCGTGAACTTGTGCTTGCCTGGTGTTTTGGCAAGTAAAGTGACCTCCCACAAAGGTCGCGGACCGACCTTTTCCGAAAAGGCTCGACAGCAGAATAAGCAGTACGTTCGGGTAATTACTACTTGGCCGTGATCCTCCAAAAGTAGGTGTTTGTATGATATAAGGATTTTCCCTTGGCAAAAACGCTCATAGCACAAGGAAGACCCTAACTGTGCGGCTAAACTCCTCTACTTTGTATGAAGTCAGCCACTCTAGGCGCAATCTTAGATCAACGATTGCTGCTTGCTTTTCCTGCCATAAAACTAAGAGGACCACGGTGGTAGGGCACTTGCCATAGCTTCTCTTACCCCATGGAATTCACCACCTAAGGAAATGCGTGATATGGACAGACTGGATGCGTTTAGGCGCCATCTTAAGACATTTTTCTCAGGTCGGCATTTGTTAGGCGCCATCTTAAGACATATTTTCTTAGGACGGCATTTGTTATTTTGCCGCGATTTGCTGGACTTATTATTATTATTATTATCATTATACATACATACATACATACATACTTAATTGACCTCTCCCCATAGGGGCTTTTCAGGGCCAATGAATCAACGAAACAACAGAACACAACAACTACAACTGTTAAGAATCCCAACTGGCCGGAGGCAAACCAGTTGGCTATTTACAAGTGCAGCTGGGAAGTTGAACCAGGGACTACCAGGATCAAATTCAACGAGTGGTCAGAGCGGGTCTTGAACCAGGGATCTCCGGATCTCAAGGCAAGCGCCCTAACCACTGGGCCACACTGCCTCCACATTATTATTTTTGTATCCACATTATTATTTTTGTATCCACATTATTATTTTTGTATCTTCAATTATGACTTGTACAGTTTCTTATTCAAATGTATGTCCTGGATATTTTTAATTCACTTCACAATAACTTAAAATAAAAGTCAATACTACATTGCAGGGCGGGTTACAGTACAGTCTGGATAACACGCACAGTAAATTTACCGTACAATTTAACGATTTTTTTTATAATCAAGTAAACGAAGCACATTGGGAAATATGAGAACCCCAAAATGCACATTAAAATTAAATTATTATTATAAATTATTGTTCTAGCTTAGCTTAGGCCTAATTACTCTTCAGCAGCGATATTCTATGGGATACGACTTTTTATTTCCTTATTTTCGCTGCTACTACAAGTCCTGGGACACAATGTCATAAATTAACGATAATAGTAAATTCAAAGCAAATTACGAATCATGAACGATAATCGTTCATTTAGAGAAGAGTTCATGTTGAACAGGGACGGCGGAGCGTATTTTGTATTGGGTTTGGTGGGGGGGGGGGGGAGGGGGGGAGGGGGGAGGGGGGTTAACAAGCAAACGCCGTAGACGCTAACTTGTAGGCGGTTCTGGAGAAATTTCCGCCTGAAAATTTTGAAATCTTGAAGGTCTGAAGTACTACTAAATTGACAGATGTTTTACTACTTATTTTTATTTTTTTATGCAGTTAGAAAATCTGATTTGCACCGAATGAAAGCTCGCCTTTCAAGGAGTTAAAAGAGTGCATGGCCGCGCACTGAGATATGGTTTTTTTGAACATATCTTGTTTAACCTCTTAAACAAAAATCTTGTTATTCTTCCATAAATTCAACATGCGTTTTAATGGGCTGGATATCAAACAAGTTATCCAACCGAGGTTTGATTTGTTAAGGGAACAAAACATCTTGAGGGATTAGGGATCCCTCTGCGGGTGCTGCGACGCCATGGAGGAGCTTTCTGAAAGACGACGGCGGCGGCTACCAGGACACCATTCTAAAACATGTTTGTGACAGGGTTGGTTCCTCGTATAAGGGAATTTAAGATCTACGACTCTAATGTACGTTTTTAAACTCTTTCCTTGTTATTCCAGATCGCTAAACTTCTACGAACAATTCGAAGAATCCAGGAATTAAGCGGAGATGACACTAGGAAGTCGTGAGAGCAGAGCTGGCACAATGGTAATTGCACAGGATCCCGTTACCCGAAGCTTCCATACGTATTGTACCCTTGAGTCAACCTTGTCCCGCGGGTATCTTTCTATTTTTAGAACTACTATATTTTGACGTATGTGACTGAGAACATACGTGAAGTGGCTTCCATACATCACATACGTATGTGATGACTATTGGTCTGTTATGATTGGCTATTGTGAAAACACCCACTAAAGCCCCCCTTGGAGGTGTTTCTAAAAATACAAATATACGGGAAAGGGTTGACTTAGAGTGTTAATATGGAAGATGGAGGCTCCGGGTAAGGAGCCCCTGTCGGGCAAAAATAACCTACACACTATTCGCAAAGAGTAGAGCATGAAGTTCCTGGTGTTGCGGCCTGTCCTATGTGGTATATCATGGTAGGGAGGGTAAATTCTCGATGATGTAAGCTAAATCAAGCTACTCTAAAATCCGAAGGAATTAAAGATATAATGACGATGGCTCGCTTCCCGCCAATGTACCACGGGTTCGATTCCCAGACTATGTGTCATGTGTGTGTTGATCGAGTTTGTTGCTATTTTGTGGCTTTCTTTCTTCCGTTGATGTAGATATCCGTGATCTATAATATCAGAAAAAAAAGGTTATGGTTAATGTTCCTCATGCAGCTTTTTCGTAGGAAGTTAGGCAGGAAATCCTTGTGTGATACTGATAATAAAGAAAGTGCATGCGACGAGACTGAATTATAAATACTCTTGTTTTTCGGCCATTTTAACTTGATCAAAAACAATAATTGAAAGCAAACTGCGGTGGTAAACATTATAACGCATTTTAACTTGACGTTTCGTATCATATAACATACATCATCATGTACGGGAAACAGGGTCGAGAGCCTTGTTGAATTGCACTGTAAACGCATTGGGAGACTTATTTTCATTATTGTATGCGCGGAGCAAGAACTCAAATTGCAAGAAAACAATATACCAGGAGCTGAGCTTCCTAAACCACCAGAATATTGTGCAATGATGGCTGCCAAGGTGCAAAATTGTCCCGAAAACGAAAAGATTTGATCAAAAGGTCAGTGAGTTTGAGGTACATGCGACGTTTACTTACTAAATTATAAAGATAGTTAATCGTTATCGTACAAGAGTATACGAAAGTCTTTTTGCTTTGCAGATCAAACTGGCTCTTCCCCAAAACACTCCCACAAATCAATTCAATAAGACTCTCGACCCTGTCTCCCGCGCGACCTCAAAGTGGCCTAATAATTGACCCGCCATATATACTGACTACTAGGATCTAAATTGTGGAAATGGAGCATTTTCGAGATTGTACAAGAAGAGACGGTACATGTTACCTCCGGGGAATGAAATGAAGAATCACTTTGAAATATTTGGCAAAGCATTGGAATTACAGTATTTTTGTATAATTTACTGAAAATTACAATTCAAAAAACCTTAAGTAACTCTGTCTTACCTCTTCATTTTTGGCCAGCAATGAAGAGCAAAAATGAAGAACCCCTTTGGGAAAGAACGAAAGAATTACACTGGGAATTACTACAGGATCAGGTTGAATTGTCATCAAATAATTCTATCAAAGCATTTTCTCAGTCGAATTTTGACGTCACGGTGGCCACGTTGGTGAAACGAACAGTAATAAAAAAATCTTCTTGGAATTTGACCCAGTTATTATGCTCCAATTATTGTAGTTCTTTCTCTTGTTTGGCACCAACATGGTCGTCTTGTCACGTGAATGCGATCAAAGAATAAAGTGCGACGCAATTGCGCGGTCACGGGGTTCGAATACATACATAAAATACATACTAAATTGACTACTTCCCAGGGGGGCTTTTCAGGTCCATTGGCCGTGTTTTCACGAACGGTTTCTCAGGTCGCTTAGCGAGGGGCAACCGAAAATTCTGTGAAAACACTTCCTTTTCCAACTCGCTTAAAGTTAAGCGAGTCGGCAAATTTCTATAGAATTCTGTTTAACTTTAAGCCACCAAATTATTGGCAATTTTTTTTCTTCTGATTACCAGAGTCGTAATCCTAACTTTCACGCGGGGCTTTTTGAAGAGCAAGGTTGTATCTACACATTTAGCTTGTACAAGAGAATTTAAGAAAGTGCCACTGTTCTTTTAAACTTGAAAAATGTGAAAAACTGACCTATTTCAGTATACCCTGCTAGCAGTTGGTTTCTCCTACGCTTCCCGAGAGAGAAACCACTGCGAGAAAGCGTTAGTTTCTTTGAGTGAGCCGCCGTCCAGCGCCAAGGACTAATAAATTAAATTTGAACCGGTAAAACAAGTTAATAAACTTGTTTTGGCGCTTGCGCGTACGTTCAGCTACGTAACTGCTGCGTTTGGGTGAGCCTGCTGTGTAGAGATTTCCCGCGAAATAAGACGAAGTGATGTCAAATAGATCACGTGGGATGCAATAGAGGACGTTTTCCGTGTTTCCATAGCCTCATCCAAACACGAGGGGGAGTTGGGAGAAGTCGAGACAATTATGCAAACCCAAGACGCAGTCGAGGGTTTGCATCAGTGTCGAGAATTCTCCCAGGAGTCAACATCTAGTATGTAATTATAAGTCATACCTGAGTGGAGTTCAGAATGACATTAACGTACATAAACGCAGTGTGTACTGGTGTCAAGAGACCAAATAACCACGTGATACCCAACAGGGGCATCAACACCAAGCACGCTCTGATCCCCAATCTGCAACAAAAAAATGTGTTTACATAAACTTGCACTGCCATGGAGCTTTCCAAAAGACAGAAGTTTAAGATGTTAACTATCTCACCTGGCTTGTTCCATCTGCTTGTGCGATGTATGTTGCATTGATACAATTTCCTTTATCACTCGCACGACAATTACCGTGTTCGCCTAAAACAATAGAGTAACAATCAACTTGACGAACATTTGTCAAAGGTATAGACAGGAGATTAAAAAGGCCGAACTCAGTCGAAGGCAACCCAAGGGCTTCTTTTACTTAGGCGGCAGGGGTGTGGGCCGCTCCAATCTCGATTAAGGTGATGTTACATGAACCGATTTTAAACGCAACATTGTTGTTAAATTTGTCTGGTGTAACATAACGCACAGTGTGATTCTTAATGCAACATGTTGTTGCCCGAATTTTGTTAGAGTTAGTGCGTGTAACACCCCCGCCATTGACTTTTAACGCGACATCGTCCCAGAATACACCACGGAGAACTGAAATAAGTCACGTCGACAGTCACTTTAACAGTGTCCGCCACATTTCTTGCTCGGGATTTATCGAGCAGAAGCCTGGGCTCAAATATTGAAAGCTGAGTAAACCTTGGAAGGCAAGGGCTGGGTTCGAGAGGTATCTTGTGTCAAAGAAATGTTTAATTACAATAACAGATCATAAAGTTATTGTTTGGCATTATATGTTTCGTTTCGCCGGTTTTATCAGACTGAATGGCTACACCCGAGCGTGCAGAAGTTTAAACAATTAAACGTCCTTCATGTGAAATTTTAGCCAGCAAATTATTAGTAACGATTCCTAACCGAAAAATACTAAACATTCGCTAAAAAAACCATACACGGACGTCGCACAGGCGCATTGCTATCGCTGGTGTCACTCCTTCTGTGCAGTGACTTTTAAGGCCCACCTTCAACCGAGAAGCTTTTCCACCGTTTTTTTTTTTGTTATGGAAATTCGCATTTCTTGTCATAACGATCTGATAGGATGCTTTCAGCCACGAAAATTGTTCCACGGCACGCAATGCCTGTAAGGTGAACGTGGTTCCTTAGCTACCGAACGTTTTGATGTAACCTCTTTTCCAAGGAAAGAGATAAAAGACACCGGAGTTTTAACTATTAGGGACATTTAGCTTCGCGTTTTCAAAGTCGACCGCAAACTTCAAACCGCAGTTAGCACCACGTGCCATGTTGGATTATTGTTTTACTTTACATGTTTTAATTCAACCGAGCAAGCGTCTTCAAGGAGGTGCAAATGATCAGCAAATGTGTTCAATCAAGAGTTAAAAAACAAAACATAACTTATTGGTTGAAACGTGAGTTCCTACAGAATTTTAAGGTGAAAAACTCTGCGGCAGGAGCCCATGAGTAGGAGCTTGCCTATCTCATACACGCCCTTATGAGTCAACCTGTGCGCGCATCTTTCTATTTTTAGAAAGCCAAGAATTCCTCGGCTCTGCACGCACTGTTTTAAAAGGCCAATCAGAATAAAGTCATTGTCTAACGAAGACAAATAAAGCAGTAACACTGTATTTAAATCTTGCAAATTGATGTAAATGTATGTAAATGCGAGTCTCCTGCTCAAGGTTTCGTTCTAAAAATAGAAAGATACGCGCAAAAGTTGACTCAAAGATCTACTGCATATGGAGGCTCCTACTAATGGGCTCCTGTCTGCGGTAAATCACTTGCCGCAAGAAGGGTATCCAGTCGTTAGAACTTGAACCGCAAAGTGCAAACTCGACCGCAAGGCAATGTCATGTGACACAAAATACGCAATGCCAAATGTCTCTATTACGACAGCGGCAACTTCAACGATAACTCCTTTTCAAAATCCACTCTAACTTACCAATATCTTAAGGATTTCGTGATAATGCCATCTCGTTAACGTTGCAACACGTGAGTAAAGTATGCCGTAAGTGATTTGGTACTGACCGATTTGAAGTAGTCTGTCTCTTTTGCAGCTGTTATTGGGGCGTCACGCAACGCTCACCCCGCCCTTTTTTATTTTTTGTCTTTTCTTCTGGGGGAGCGCTGCGTGAACAAAACCAAAAAGTGGTTGCGAAGGAGACTAGATTTAAAGTAAACATAAATAATGAACGATTCACCGTTGTGTGCTTACGTTTTCGTGTCTGAAATCTTAAATTAGGTCATTTCAGGAGGTTGTTAAAGGGGCAGTGTCACGCTATTTTAGTCAAACTTCAAACGTCCTTGCATCAATGAAAACCGAGAACTAATGCTGTAGTTTTGTTGCCAATGACCACTGAAGTTCACTGAAGCTATTTTTGTTGTTGTTTGCATCCAAGGATGGCAAGGATGGAAACGGAATGAAACTTGAAAAAACTGGCCAGTCTTTTCAAGTTTGGAGACACCAGAAATTAACTACGAATAGCTCTTGGTGCCATAAATATATTTCATATCTTGTCAGTGGGTTGTCAGAAATGCTGTACGAGTGAGCTAAAGTACTAATTTAGATTTTTACTCATTTTTGACCTAAAAAAGCAAATTTGGCATGACAGTGCCCCTTTAAGCGGAGTACGGCAAAGAAATGCACTAACATGCGTGCCACACTTGTAGCACGACTATCCGTAACCAATGGTATTCTTGTTTAATGGCGTTGCCGTTGCTGCAGCGGCCATTGATGTTAAAACTACTTATTGATTCCGAAACTCACTTACAAGCTCAACCAACGCAACAAACGTCGCAAATATCCAAAGGGCGCCGCTACCAGAGGAGAGCCAGCAGCTTGGTGTTTGAAAACACAAACAAACAAACAAACAAATAAACCAAACATGGGTTATTTAGTTTTGAACTCCTTCCTGTGAATCGTTAAAGATTGTTCGTCTATTTTTCTAAAAAGGTCTCTGAAGTAATCCGGCATTGGAATAGCTTAACACGTTAATAACGAAAGTCCGTGATTGGTTAGACAGACAAAATGTCATTACAATGGGGTGATTCTCCAGGCATTTTAAACACATCCTCAGACAAATTAAATAATCTGGCTTTCTTTGTTTCTACCAAAGTACTTTCGTAAACCAGTAATCGGTTCTACTTTGCCAAAAGTTCCAGCAATGAGTCTCTAAAGCTTCGCGCATGCAAAAAAATTAAAGAAAAATCGGCTTGTGTAGTTCAAATAACACACCTGCAGAGCCACGTTGGTCATAGCGAAAATGCGATTCGAGACCGTTAATTAAGTTAACTTCACTTTAATTAAAGTTGTTAGAAAAGTAAGCTAACAGCGAATTTCCCGTACAAAAACATCATTGACCAGCAATATTTGCTATCTCATGAGACTGGTTACTCTTGGTCTATGGACAGGAGCAATGAAGCGATTTTGACAGAGAGTTCATCGCAGTCGGAAATGATCAGCTTATGCAGCTGATTAAGAATTTTGAGAAACAATAAAGGCTTCAACGACTGATCAAACCTCGAATTTTCTCAAGTGGCCGTCAGCCATGCCTGATTTCGCTGCTATGATTTCTCAGTCATCAATCATTTTAACTCCGCAAAGCAATATACAGGATTTGCAGGATACATCATTTATATTCTCTAGGTGATTAAGTAGTTACTTCTCAGTTTAAAACAAACAAAGCACTTTCTTAAGGCAAGAGCTTGCCGGAAAAAATGATGAACTTACTGTTTGTCGCTGACAAAACTATCGATTCCGTTTATTCCAGTCGCGATTCCCAAAGATATGCTGACAAAAACTGCAGGTATCCCTGAAATGGAGAGAAGTGTGATATTATTACACTCTGGTCGTTTCTGCCACAAGTTTCGACATAGCTTCAGTGCTGTTGACGACCAACAACAAGTGGCATAGAGCGCTTTGTATTTCGTAGCAGTAATCTAACCTCAAGATCTGGATGTGTAGGCACAAGCCGTTAGACATGCATGTCAGTGGTTTTATAAGGGGCAGAAACAAAGCAAAAAACAAATCCACATAGAAACATATCCAAATTAGACGTATGTGACCATCGATATCTCGGGAGGATCTTCCGAGTAAAGTGTCAATGTAGAAATCT
>NC_090879.1:5279451-5301951 GCF_036669935.1 Montipora foliosa
ATCTAACTGGTCATTATTTCATGAAGAGTGTAGCCGCCTCAAGACCTTATTCCTACAGTTGGCATATCCTGAACATCTTGTTCACTCTATGATCTCCAATTTTATCACATCCAAACAAACACCAGCACCTCCACGCAAATCTACCCACCTGACCCGCAATCAGTACGAATTGTTCTACCGTTCAAGGAACAAAAATCAGCTGACTCTGTGCGCAAGCAGTTGAAAGATCTTGGTAAGCTGTTAAACATCGACTTATGCCCAATCTTTATTTCTCGAAAAGTTGGAGAAGATCTCAAACATAGTCACGTTGATCAACGAACAATCAGTAATTTACAAATTTGAATGTGGCTGGTGTGATACCAGCTATGTTGGTTATACGCGTCGACATCTCTACCAACGGATCGATGAGCATAAAAGATCTGGTTCAATATTCAATCACAGCCAAAGTCAACATCAATCAAGAACAATAACATCTGACATGTTTCGCATTCTTAAGAAATGCTCATGCAAATTTGATTGTCTTGTGTATGAAATGTTCCTTATTCGCGAGCACAAACCGTGTCTGAATATCCAAAGTGACTCGATAAAGGCAAAACTTTTCACCTAGCCTCTAGGGACTTTGAACTTAATCTTGAACATTAACATTCGAGTTATCTGTAAAATATTATATTTGACCTGATGATGGTGTCATGAGGACACCGAAACGTTGTCTTTAATAAGTATGTTTCTGCCCGTAATTTTTAGTCGAAGTCACGGAAAAATTACATTGAGAGCTTCTTTGGAGCCTAACGAAGGCATCTGGCTGGTTTTTATTGCAAAACATCGCAATCGTAACCGATATTCGTGTGAAAAATTGTAAGGTTGTGACTCTGTTGCATAAACATCGGTCATTAGTATTCCACGTGACTTGTCTATAACTTCGGCCGTTAACTTGTTTTCCACTCTCAAAGTTAACTACTTTTTGCGTAGAATACCTTTTAGAATGATTTCAGGTTTCTCATATGATACTTTTTGATTGGGAGGCATATTGTGACAAAAAATCATCACTTCTGGCGACGCGTCAGGGGCACCCAACGACCAATTTGTTGTAAAATGTATTATTATACCTCAGTTAATGAAAATAAATGTTATTAAGGCATTTTCAGGTGTTTTTCAGTGTTGCTGGGAAAGCATTATCTGTTCCTTTTTCCCAGCAAGACACACAAGAAATTTCCCAGCCAGCTAGATAAGTTTTCAGAGTTTCTACAGCCAGCTCGGGTTGAAATGCTAGAAAAAGTCAGTAATTCCCAGCCAAAACCTCCATCAATAATAAATTTCCCAGCCAGCTCATCGGAACACCTGTATTTTTGCCAGCCAGCAAGATTCCGCTGGAGCAGATAAAGTGAGGAACGGATTCGTTGGGTGCCTCTGAAGCGTAAGTTACGTTATCGCTTTTGCCTGCATGCCTTTCATCACGTCTCTAAAAAATAATCATCCTGGCTCGGATCCTGGCTCGAATCCTGGCTCAGATCCTGGCTCGAATCCTTGCTCGGATCCTGGCTTTATTTTTAGTTTATCTCGAATAATGCGACCTTTGAATTTTGTTCGTGAGTGACGTGATGTTTATTTTTGTCCTTGTTATGCAGATGTTTACAGGGAAATGAAATTACAAAAAAATTCTACCGATCGAAAGAACGTTAAATCTCTATTTTGAGCATTTATTTGAACATAAAAGAAGCAACACTTGGCCGGAAATACCTAGAAAAAAAATCGCAAAGAGGTTCATTATTCAGTTATAAGACATCTTTTATACAGTTGAGTCAATAAAAACATTGTTGTCTTAAATCATTGAATTGTTTCAATGTATTAAATACAACTGCAATCTTTAAAAGTTGTGCAAATATTACTCAATACTTCCACACCTCATTCGCAGCACTTCACTTGGAATTGCAACAACTTAACAAATCGACGTGGTCAAAATGTTGTGGACTGAGGAGACCCAGCCGAGTGAGTCCACAACAAATTTTGACCACTGTGATGACGAATATCGTTGTCGATAAGAATACAGACAACGCTGAACCACTTTCGATTTGTTTTTTGCCACAATATTCAACGCCAAAGAAAATTTTTATCAGTTCAAAGCGTGACCAAAATCATGACACGAAGAAAGAGCAAAGCGTTGTCTATAACTTTCTCGCAATATGATTGGTTTATTTCCTAGAATGGGCGTTCCTGATTGGCTATTACATTGCGTGACAAATTGACGCGAGCATGACGCGTACAGCGCTGTCTAGACTCTTATCGACAACTGAAAATTAGCCAATCAGATTGCGAGATTTCAGGCAATTGTGGTAAAATGTAAAATGGAATATAGAAGTACTGTATGATACGTCGCAGGAGCTACGAAATCGATACAGTTTGATTTTAACCATTATGGGCTTACCCCATGACAAGAGATGATACACGAGCATTTTATGGCTAACGTTGTAGACCTTAACAGTGAACAAGTAAAGATGAATTCCATCCACCAGCATCCAGCATAAAGCTGCCATAAAAAAGTACTGCATTAAAGCTGCTGCCGCCACACAGGCGCCCTGTAAAATATAATTGAGAAGCTGGTCATTGGTGCGACTGACTGCAAGAACAGATGCACTAGGATCCGTAACGTCCGTTCCAAGGCATGAGGGACCTGGAGAGTGGAGTATGAGTTGATGCACAAAGAAAGAAAATAGCGCAATCCAAAGCTAGTGCGCATGTGCAGAACAGAGAATTCCTATTCGTGATATAGCGTTTGTGCTCCAATCTGGAGTTTGCTATTATAACCAGGGGCCCGTTTCTCCAAGGTCCCGAAATCTTTTTGGACCAGAAAAGGCATTTACAAAACTGCTATCCAATTTTTTTGACAAGATGGCCTTTTGACATGTTTTCAAAATAACGAAAAGCAAAATGGCTATGAAGTTTGGTGACTCTCCGTTCATAAAGTTCATAGAGAGTTATGCCACTCGAAAAAGGCCCGAAAAGTTTCGGGACTTTCGACGGGTCCTAGGTCATACCATAACGCCGAGTCTTTGCGACCAGTGTTTGGTTTCTTTGATGATGGTTATGAACAAATCAGTTTTGTTAATACATGCAGTACAGGGCCTACGCTTCCTACCCCTGACGAACTAACTGGCCCGTTTTCTGGGGCCTTAGTGTGAGTTTCGGCCCTTGTGCAGGGATGGCGCAGTGGTGAGAGCACTCCCTTCCCACCAATGTGGCCTGGGTTCGATTCCCTGACTCGGCGTCACATGTGGGTTGAGTTTGTTGGTTCTCTACTCTGCACCGAGAGGTCTTCTCCGGGTAATCCGGTTTCCCCTGTCCTCAAAAACCAATATTTGACTTGATTTGTGTTAATTGTTAATTTCAGTTTACAGTGTCCCCAACTAGGGCTCCAGCGCTGGAATGAGTAGACACTTAAATAAAGTTCCTTTCCTTTCCTTTCGTTTTGTCAGTTCAATTTATGGCTCGGTTTCGAAACAGTGGCAAAGCAAGAGCACGCACCAATTAGTCATCCTAAACCATTTTCGAACAGTTGTGACTAAAATTGATATGCCACAGTCATGTGTGATACTTTATGACAAATACATAACACAACGGTCATTCCATGCACCCCCTTGGCACTCGTTTCGAGAATTAGGCAATTACATGACTTTTGTAGGGAATATAGTTTATTTGTGGCCCGAGTAGCATCATTTGCGCCCGAGCGGAGCCAGGATGCAAATGACGCTACGAGGGACATGAATGAACTATATGCCCGACAAAAGTCATGTGATTAATCATTATTATCAATACACCTTATTCCAAAATAACTGCCATTTTAGTATTCTTTTGTTTCCATGGAAATTGGCCCTTTTGGCCTCGCTTTCAAACGTAAAATTCACTAGAATATTTAACCTTGAACGAGGCCATAAGGGCCAATTTGCATGGAAACAAGAGAATACTAAAATGGCGGTTATTTTGGAATAAGGTGTATACACAAGGTCAAATCGCACAAATTCATTAAATAAGGAAAAATGTTGAACAGAGATGTAGCATGAATCTATGGTATGGAAAGTTGTTGCTATAATACGATCAGCTACACAAGAGCAAAAATTACAATTTCGCGCTAAGTTTGGCATTGAAATGGTATCCTCAGGATCTCATTGGCCGAGCGACGTTGTTTGACATCTTTGCATGCGCAGTTAATCAGAATCAGGGGGGCAAACGCATTTCAGCCCGGGCATTTCCAGTTTGGCCCTCAAAATGGCGCGTTTTACAGAGGGCAGTTTGTCATTCGGTCTGGCGTATTGATAATAATGGTTAGTTATTAATGACCGTCGAGTGTGACAATTTATATACACACAGCAGCTTCACCTCACCAACCTAACGCAATATTATGTAGTTGTCATAAAGTTTCACACCTGACTATAGCGTATCAATTCGATCTAGTAACTACTTAGCGCGCTCGCCTCACATCCTACGTAATTAGACAGTCTGTTTTTCCTTTCGTTCGCCTCGTCTTTCTCTCATTCATTCGGTTTTTACTAACCTTATTGGCCGTGGCATTAATTCCAACAAGAAACGTGATTTGTCCTGTCAGCAGAGAGGACATCAAGCTCACACGAATCTGGAATAAAGGCAAACTCCTCTCTCTAGAGAAAAGTAAACAAAAAGAACATGAACTTACACATCAATTATTTGTTAATTATGAAATGGAGGTGGGCGTCCGGGCCACTACTGTAAATGTTCTATTAGAGCCCCTTCTTCCTCCCCCCCCCCCTCCCCCTCACCCTTATTCACGGCATCGTTTTTACACTTCATTTTCTTTTGTTACCACCGTCGGTGGTATCGCCGTTATGACGGATGACGCAAAAAATAGATTCCTTAGTAGCTTCCTTTGTCCTTATGATTGCCCCTCAACATTTGTATCCAGATCATTTGCATAACGGCACATGTTACATATACATTCATATTTAACTGACCACTCCCCACAGGGGCTTCTTTGGGCAAATGATAGATATAATGATGCAACAGAGCAAAAACTGTTTTAAGAATCAAGTGCAGCCGAGAAGTTGAACCAGGGATCAAATTCAATAAAGGGTCAGAACTCATAAGCTCTGGATCTCGAAGCAACCACCCTAACCACTGGGCCACAGTCCCTCCTTCGAAAATACTTTGAGTAGCTTCTAGTCTCAAACAAACTCGACCAATTGTCTCTTTTCCCTATAAAAGGAAAAAAAATCTTAATACTACTACTACTACATTTTTAAAGCTTTCTGATCTTGATAATAGGGAGCTTACGAGTCGACGACGTTTGCACGACGGCGCCGTTGGGTCACCTCATGGTACCGCGTCACCGTCCTGTAGAATTTGTACTTTTATAAGATTTTCACACAGGAACTATGGAACGTTCAATTCGGAAGAGAAAACAAACGATGAATGCAAGGCTCAGTTTCGTTTCTACAGGCCTAAGGAGGACATTTATAAACTTGCTGAACAGCTTCAGATGCCTGACGAGATGACCACTTCTTATGCATGTGTCTCAAGTGCTATGCATGAAGATTTGGCTTTAAATCTCGCTAGCGCTTTTATTTTTAGTTGAACTATTCGCCATGGTGCAGCAGAAGGTCGTTACTTGAATAACATGCCCCTAAATGTGATACTTGACGACCTGGCAAAAACACCTGGGGGATCAAGAGAAAATTTGACAACTAACCTCGCTTCTATTTTCAATGTCGTCAACTTTCGCGCGACTCCGGCAAGTGCTCATAGAGGCATGCGTAGCAGACATGTCACGCAACGTAACGGCGCCGTCGTGCAAAGGTCGTCGATTCGTAAGGTCCTTAATAAAATGATACAATCGTGCAACTATTACGTCTTTGTGACTTATGCCTTTATAGATTGGTTGCATATCACAAACACAACTCCACGCAGAAACTCTTAAGATGATTTATTTCATATATTTTTGTGACGTACGTTAGGACCAAGTGGCTGATTATAGTGATGACAGATCCCAGGATAGACAATCCCAAGCCTACATACGTGAGGATCTCCAATAGGTTCCTGTCCGTTTGAGACTGTTAAAAATTGTGAAAATACATTAATAATTCATGAAGAACAGCTGAGGACAACACAATTCAGATCACATAACATTTAATGGTACAGATAAGAATGAACATCTCGTCGTCATCGACCCTATTCGCTAAAGCTGATCGAAACATGTTTTACACTGCTCTAATGGCAGGCAAGTTCCGTAACCCAAACATCTCACACGTGTGTTATTTTGCTCGGTTTGTCTTTTATGGTTTTTTCTAACACATAATACATACATAATAAATATACATTGTATATATTGGAAGTTGCTGTTGGTATTTATAAAACAAAAGTATAAACTTTAGCCTATTTGAACTCTATAAATACAAACGGTGCTCAATTTTAAAATAACTTTTGTAATTCAGACCGTGCTTATCTTGTAGTGCTGGTCTCGCTTCTCTCGTCTCATACACGACATGATGTTTTATGAAATTATTTGATTATTATGGAAACGATTACAGATTTATGTGCACTTACCAGGTTAGGATCAACATTTGTGAGGTCCATAAGCACTGCAAAATGTGTTGAATGGTTGCAAACACACGCTGTTTCTGAGCTGAAGGGTGTAAAATTGACGCGGTAACAACCGTCCCCTGACCATCTTAATGAATAGAGAAATATTAGTTAATATCCATTGAACAGTTTGTAAAATGAATCTTCAATTGGTGTCGAAAGTAATTTCGGGATTGTTTTGGTTTTGCAGTGCTGTGCACGGTGATAAGCTCAAAATTCCCGAGCGGCCGTCTGAGCCAACCAAGGAAACTATTCGGAGTTTCCCGCGCGTTTCCCGCGCTGTGCGTCATGATTGGCTCGATTTTATTTATAGGACGCCTCCCTTGGGAGATTCAGCACGTCCACTGCTGTAAAAGCCAATCAAAACAAAGCTATCTCAGCATCAAAGGAAATATGATACTTTTCGCGGGAATAACCTGTTCCTAAAAAAACAAATAATAAAATAAAATAAAACTAAAAATAAAAATTCGGAAAAGGGTTAAATCATGGAATTAGTGGAGATAGAGACCCCCTTGATGAGCTCTTGTCCACGCGCGCGAAGAACCAAGGGTAAGAAATATGGTAACTCATCTGTTCGAGAAAATTTGGTTTTGGTCCCTGTACGACCATACGTCCACTCCTCCATGTATGACAATGTGCCCAGAATCACGTGACCATATCGCGGGCTCAAGTTTAGAGCTTAACCAGGCGACTATATTCCAGCTAGTTTACGTAAATCATTTTATGATCAATTGACACCTGTCAAAACAAAGCATCGGCTGAGTAGTAACACGTGACCATGTCGAGGGCTCAAGTTTAGAGCTCATCGAGGTCAGCTGTTGACCACTGACCAGGTACTGGGTTTCGATTGGATCGCAGGCTCAAGCCAGGTTAACCTATTGTAAGAATAAATAAGCCGAGAGCTCCGCTTTTAGGCTTGGCTAAATCTATATATTACACAAATATTGTTTAAAGTGTCTATGACAGATTTTTCTGAGATGAAAACAATGAAAAAAATTCCATATCGATTCTCCTGCCATGCGGCCTTTAGAATGAAAAATTAACGTTTTCGCTTCCGGGGAAGAAGGGATACAAAACCGCGTTAGTAAGGAGACTGGTGCTAGCACAACTGTGACGTCAATTGACGTCTGTCTGTGCCGTATTGCCCGAAGCGGGAAATACCATAATCATCTTTGTTTGTCCACCCAAATTTTTGAGTAATCATTGTTTTTGTTTTCTCTTGGGACCAAGCCCCAAGAGAAGCTGGAAACAATGCTTATGCAACATTTGGACAGACAAACAAAGAATATTATGGTATTTTCCTCTTCGGGCAATTGACGTCACTGGCATGCTATTCCCAGTCTCCTTACGAGCGCGGTTTTGTATCCCCCGTCCCCCGAAAGTGAAAATTCCGATTTTTAAAAGGCTGGAAATCAGTATGGAATTTTTTGGCTTTTTTTTCGATTGAGTAAATTAAGAAAAATCTGCCATCTACATTTTAAGTTTTCTTACTTGCATTCTGAGAGATCCCAGGACACACACTCTCTATCATTTCCTGCGGGCTAAAGTCAAGTAAACTTCTTAGAACTTGTGCAACTATCCATCCCATTAAAAGCAATTAAAACTCTGCTCTGACGAAAGCTACAAGATTAAACTTAGTTAAATTCTCAAATAGACACAATAGGCGCGTCTTCGATGCTACGGACGAAGAAAAAATAATGTCAAAAAAATTGATCACGCCATCGTATTTCTTCCAATTAGAATATGTCAAATTTACTTTTTTACGACAAAATCAGTTAAACTGCAATCAGAGCTAGGCGAGCGATCAGTATCACAGATCATAAGTTTAGGATGATGATCTTTTTTACGAAAGGTTGAGATCCATTGATTTATTAGCCAATCATAAACTAAAAGGCCTTTTAACCGGACTGAAAAGATTTAGCAAATAAATTGCATGTTGCATCTGTTTAGTAATAGATCCCGCATGACGTCAAAATGTGGCAAGAACAAAAACGTGGCATACGAAGCGGTGTCACAATTTGGCGTCTTCTGTGATTGTTTTTTGATGACGCCAGCTATGCGTCTGTCCTCTAATGGATCATATGTGAGAACGCATAATGCAAAATAAGTTTATTATGTAATCACTGATACCTTCAAGTTCTTAAAGACCAGGGTGACATTTTTTAGCAATCCTGCTTTTGAAGGAGGAAATAGTGAAGCTGACATTATATTGGTGTTAATCGTCCTGTAAAAGAAACAAACAAACAAACAAAAAAAAAACAGAATGAAGTGAAGATAACGAGACAAGACTAAAAGTGACATTAACATCAGACTTCAGCAAACCGATCCAGGGAAGAAACAAATTATAGTCTATTAGGATCCACCTGACACTTCGTTGGGAAGTAATTTCTTTATGATTTTCTTGGCTTTACGTTTTGACAACAAGGAAATTAAATGTGTATTTATAAAGCGTGAAGAAGTTGAACAGGACACAAAACACATAAAATGTACGTTTGTTTATCCTTGTTGCAGCTCTTCTCCGAAAAAAATTGAATGTTGAATACGAATTGAAAGCTGACCATTCACCACGAAAGCGAAGTTGAACGAAACAGAAGACGAGCCTTGTTCCGTTCAACAAGTTGCCAGTGGCTGAACGACGTGAAATGACCGTTTTCCAGTCTCAAAAGATCATGATGACACAGTCTCTCGGCTTGAACATTTTTTGATCATCAAATGTTTTAAAACATTAAGAAGTGTGCCTTGAGCTTAACATAACCAAGGGGGACTTACAGTGATCAAGTAGAATGGCGAGGGCATACCTGTTTTTATTCGTGTTGTTTGCAGTTGTAAACAGTCTATGTAGTTTTTTATATCTCACTCCCATAACTACCGAGCCTGCATAAGGAAAACGAAAGAATTTAAAAAGTAACTAGTTTGTTCATCAGTATAATTGGACGTGCAATCAATGGAGTTTCCGTGAAATCAATCATTTCATATGTAAGTGGCCAATCACAGTCAATCATATGGCCCGTTCATAAAGCGATGAAAATTCATCAGCTATTGAAGTGTCTTCGTAAGAGAAGGCACTTGCTATTTCACAAACCCGCGCAGCAGGGATATACAACCAAGATCCGAGTGTCTAGTTTACCACGAAAACGGTGCATTCGCAAATTAATATGTTAAAGTACCCCTGCGACCAAAAAATCAATTTTTATTTTTCTTTGGATTTCAAAACTATGTTAACTAAAACACTAAGGGATCAAAGTTTTAGGCCTTGATTTGAAAAAGACACTTGTTTATTTTAACTGGAATTTTCCTATTTTATTGTCTGCCATTACTAACTTTAAGATCTTGAGAGTGCTGGATCGAGGAGAAAATTACGTCAAAGGCTCACTAGTTTAAAAATCAACACGATCTACAATACAATACAATTAATACAATACAATACAATGTTCTTTATTTTGAGAGGGTAATACATGATTAACCAAGTAAAGAGTTTTCTAACACATGGCCCTCAAATGAAGGATTATCCTTCATTGTCAGTTTGCCTTAAATGAAGTATTATCCTCCATTTTGATCACTCTGTCCCAGGACTTGTGGTAGCAAATAAAAAGAAAATAGGTAAAAGCGGCCACTGGACAGGATTTGAATCCGGAGCACCCACTTTCAAGGAACTGTTTTTATCCACTTAACCACTAAAGATCAACTGACTAGAAGATGTGCCGATTATTTACCAAAACTAATTAGTATATATATAAAATCACTACTGAATAATGGTCTAAGTCTAAAGCTTGATTTTAAAAAGGTTAGATTTCTCTTGATGTTTGGCAACCGCGACATTATTCACTGTGTAAGTTTGCTTCTTAGCCAGTGTTAATACACGTTGGGAAGGAAAATAAAAAGGATACCGTGACATTGACTTCGAATGTCTTGATGCAACCTTTTTCAGCAAGTTGTTTTTTATGCCAAATAAACTTGTGAAACTGTTTACATTTTGCAAGCAACTGATTAAAAAAAACTAACAAGATTTATTCGTTTTCAGATTTTTAGGGCTGGTCATGAACTTTCCGCTTGAATTTAACTACTTTCCTTTACCGCGCACGCCTTCTTACCCCAGAGATTTAGCAAATATGTTAATAAACTCGTTTTCTTGGTCCATATTGTAAGTTCGAGAGCCTGGTTTTTTTTTCGCGAGCTTCGCGCTTCTAGGCTTTTGATTGTGCTGCCATAATTTTCGGCTTAATTGGTGGAAACTAGCGTGATTTTTGCAGATTTAAAAAAAAAACAGCACTTCTAGCATAGTCGGTAGATATTGATAAGCCTGAGACCAACCGCGTTCGCGGTTTAGAAACGGAGAGAGAGCCTCCCTAAGAGGCTGGCATTCTGGCACGAGATGACTGAAGTTGCTATATGGTGACCGGAAGTTGCTTTATGGTTTTGGTCCCAGTACCTCTCATTTGCAAGTTTGCAAAATGGCGTCTGCTATACTGCCCGATATTTGCAGCTAGAGACCATACCAGAACCAGCAAACATAGCCAGAGACCGTTGCGTTAAGACAAAGAAAGCAAAGTACCGTGAAGAGAAGATGAGCTTTTGACATCAAAAACGTTTTGCTACGCGATCGTGATTCATTTTCTGGACTTGTTTCGCTCATTTTGCAAAATGAAAAAAAAAATTAAGAAACTGTGGCATAATTTGGAAAGCGAGCATAATTTGAGTCATTTGGGCAAAAAATGGGCACTGCTAGTAGCATAATATGCTACTCTTACGAACACAATTTATAAAAGCTTACGCGCTAGTGCGGTGCAGGGATGCACGCAGTGGTGAGAACACTTGCCTCCCACCAATGTGGCCCGGGTTCGATTCCGAGACTCGGCGTCATATGTGGGTTGAGTTTGTCAGTTCTCTACTCTGCACCGAGAGGTTTCCTCCGGGTACTCCGGTTTCCCCTCTCTTCAAAAACCAACATCTGACTTGATTTGCTTTCATTGTTAATTCCAGTTTACAATGTTCCCAATTAGTGCTCCAGCGCTAGAAGGACTAGATACTTAAATAAAGTTCCTTTCCTTTGCCATAAATCAACGGAAAAACTCGGTCTGTAACTTACAGTTCGGATCTCGAATTCGGTTGGTAACATATGTGTAAAAGTAATAGTATAAACGCGAGTGCCTACGGCTTGTGCAATTTTGAGAAGTTTCAAAACATCACATGAGCACATAAATCACAAAATGATGCTCAACTTAACACGATTTTTTTGTATTATATACTCCACAATTGAAAATACTCCATCACTGTGCTCCCATAGCAACTTCCGCATTGCACTTTATAACCTAGTGCATTCGTCATTGACCAATAAGAAACACGATATTTTTCTGAGGATATAATAAGGTGGATCAAATGCTCGTGATCTTAAAGCGTTTAACTCTGGTTCAGAGCTGGGGTTTTTTGAGTGCAAAGATTTCCTTATTTGGATGTAACATAGCTCATACATTTTTCCGCGCGTGTAGCTTCGATCTCACTTTTGTCCATATTTGGGCATAGAATTGGTGTCGTAATATCCCCAGCTTTGTTCCAAAAAAAAAAAAAGACTTGAAAGTTACACGTTTCAAGGTCATGTGTTTCTAGGTGGATCTGATGGATTAACCACCCGAAGCCATGACATAACTTTCGTAATGTTCCATGTTCGCGTTATAGTTAAATGATGCACCATTTGTCTCTAAAAGCAGCTTAAAGAGCTCACCGTTGGTTTCATTAGTATCGTCAACTGAAATCGTAATCCAATCGCCCCCATTGAACTCAAATCCAAACATCTCCTCTCTGAAAATTCGAGTCACGTTTAAATCTTCAAGAAAAAGTTATGGATACGATAAACGACAAAGTTTCTTTAAAAATACATGTCAAATTTTCTGTCAAGCTCTTATCGCCCAGCCCTACCCTTCCTAGACTTTCGAAAAGTCCTTCGTCTAGATACGCGCGGAACGAAGGACTTTTCACACTTGATTGGCGCCAATTTTAGCGACCCAAAAACGGGTCGCTGAGCTAGGCCAATCAGAGTAGCCCTCGTGGACCCCAGGGAATAGAGTTGTCAATCAAAGTTTGCCACACGCAGTGAAGCGTGACTTCCAACATGCTAGATATTCCGAATTACGCGACTATCAGAGGAAAATAATTCAAGAATATCTGTCTTGCATAAATCTGTTTGTGTCTTCTTCAACCAGAGCTGGGAAAAGTCTGACCTTTGAACTAGTCTCGTACGCTTTTGGTCGTTTACTTGGAGAGGATTGCAATGCTATCGTATTCGTAATTGTTCCACTGATTTCAATCACGAAAGATTTGGCCTCCAGCCGCAATTGTCGTGGCATTAGAGCGTCATATGTAGGAGACAACACATTTAAAATCTTAAGAATAAACTGGTGTTTGGAAGTCCCGAGGCGATTCTCAACGACTATCGACACATTTTTCGTCGAATGGAACAAAAAAATTAAAAATGCACGTGTATTCATCGATGAGAGTCATTGCATCGCTTAATGGTCAGCTTAAGTTTCACTAAGATGTATCTTTTAATCCCGGTCTAGTACGTTTCCTACACCTGAAGCCTACCTGATCTTTCATGAGTGAAATCAATTGACTTTCTTGACGATTCGAAACTTTCCTTTACTTGCTAATCTTTCGAATTAGTGTTTCTATCAGCACAAATCACGGCACAAGTGTTGGTCCAAAAAATGACACTGGAGATCTCCTTTCCAAGCGGCGACTTGAGATTGAAAATAAGCTTTCGTTTTATTTCATCTTTGTTTCTGATACCTTTAGCACAAAGTCAACAAATTTCCACTTTCGATTTCGTAGAAGCAAACATGACTGTTTTCGTCGGATTGCGCCATCAAGTGCAGGACTTGCGAACGACGTCATTCGCTTTTTGGCGCGAGACAAGTCGACCTCTCGCGACTTCGTCGCTCGCTCATTTACTTCGCGTACGAAAAATCACAATTCGCTCGCTAAAACATTTTCTCCTGGGATTATCGTGAGGTCGACTTGTGGCAAGTCTATACCCTTCCCGACTTCCATAATCTCTCTACTCTCCCCTTCTCTTTCCTTTCAACTATCCAAACCCTTCTCCTTCACTTCCCCTTTCACTTTCAACCTCTCCGCTGTCTACCCCTCCCCTCTCCCAGTCCATCCCATGCATCTGTCTCTCCTCCCTCTCTCCTTTCCACACTCTGCGCATCCCCTCCCCTCCTTTCTCCCTTTAATCCATCCTTCGCTATCCGTTCCCTCTCTTTATACTTTCTTCCTTGCGCCACACTCTCCGTACCCATTCCTTTTTATACTTCCCCGCAACCGTCATTTCATGGCCATCCATGCACCTCTTGGCTTAGATGGACTTTTCACATACCCTTCTACAATTGCTGTAGAAAAGCATGCGAAGCTATAGTAGCTGCTGTAATGTTCCGATCTGCAGCAGAAGACGTATTACGTGAAATCGTCAAACGTTGCCCATTCAGTTCATTAAAAAAAATGACACTCACCAAATTCACTTGTTTGATTGTCGAATGGCATTGACTCATTTAAGCAGGCAGCAGCGACAAAATTTTCGCAAAGATCTGAAGTCATCATTGCATTTTCTTGTCGTTCTATGTCAGGTTCGTTCTTATCAGAAGATCTGATTAAGGTATCCATCATATTACGCATAAATGAAGCCCATTTCTGAAGAAAAATAATGTTACGGCATTCGTGTTCATTGTTTCCTGAAATAATTCTGAGAACTGTTGTAATAGCTGTATCCTTACGATGAGTACAGTACAGAGGTTTAGCAAAGGGACGACACCAAAAAGGTTTATTGAGTGAAAAATGAGTATTGTGTGTTTGGCATGCATTTTTGTACAATTACTGCATTTGAGGTTTCCATAGTTTCAAAGCCGAGGTGACAATGATGTAAAGTGAACTGTGAATGGTCGAACAAAGACGCCAATGAGAGATCGTATGTTTCTGTCCACCAACTTGGCGGCGATGACCTAACGTGAAAACTATCTGGGGCCGGTTGTTTGAAGCATGGTTAGCGCTAACCCGCGTTAAATACCATGGAAACCTATAGGTTCTGATACCTCTTAACCAACGGTTAGCGCTAACAAGGCTTCGAGCAACCGGCCCCTGGACAACAGTCAAAAAGTCTTAAACTTTGTATGATACAAACAGGTTAAAATAGTCACACAACAGTGACGATGGCTGAGATTATATTAAGTCGTAGAGGGAGTGCGGCCCACTGGTTAGAGTCCTAGTCTTGGGATCAGGAGATCCCGTCTTTAAGACCCGTTCTGACCACTCGTTGAATTTGTTCCTTGTAGTCCCTGGTTCAACTACACTTGTAAATAACCAACTGGTTGGCCTGCGGCCAGTTGGGATCCTTAACAGTTGCTGTTGTTCTTTTCGGTCATTTCATTTATCATGTTTCAATGGTGCTGAAAAGCCCCTATGGGGGACTGGGTATGTATTGTATTGTCGCGTTTTCGTTGGTGTCGCATTCTACAAGAATCTGCTGTGTAAAGCAACCAAATCTCAACTGAGTTCTTTGGAAAACGTCAACACACTACGGCAAATTTTAGTTTTCTTCCTAAAATCCAGTTCGTGTTTTTATGGTTTTCATCTGACGTCACGGAGGCCACGATGGTGTACAATGTCTTTTGGAAATTTGACTCTATTGTTTTGCAAAATTTGTTGGGCCATTTTCTATTGTTTTGTTCACCAACATGGCCGTGTCATCACGTGGATTTAGACCTAGAATAACTGGGTTTGTTTGTAAAAGATGAACGATCAATGAAATGATCACGAATAAGTTTGTTAAACGTGAACTTGGCATCGCAGAATGATTCAGAAATGCTTACCACCGAAGTGAATCTATTTAATTAACACCTATAGCTATTACCTTTCTCGTGATTGTATTTCCTTCGAGCATGTTGCAAAACTTCGAGACAAGTACCTAATAAAAAAAAAACGTTTCGCTAGTTCAATACAAATGCTACCCTACTTTGCAGTTGTTCATACCCGCCAGAGGTCATGTTAAGATTTCAGCTGGGGATTCGTATGGTCCGCCGTGCATTGCTCGCCGCTTCGCTTATAGCCCCTTTCTTGGCGTTTTGTGGCTATGCCTTCTTAAATGGTTTTCTTGCGACTCGGGGACGCGAGTTAGCTACGGAAATCTTCTTCTGTCCAAAGCCCGGTGTGTCTCTGAAAAGCCTCAATTTTGTGTTTTCCCAGCCACCGAAGTAACGCCACTGTTCACCATCTTTACGGGCCTTGTGTGAACGCAGGCTTATTTACAACAAGAAGCCAATAACGGCGTAAACACAAATTGTCCAGTTACAGTAAACTACAACTATGGGTAAACTCTGGAAAATGGCGAGAGATTACCAGAAAGATAAATCTCTCATTTAACTAGCTAAATTTGTGGGGCCATTTTCTATTGTTTTGTACACCAACAAGGCAAATTTTAGTTTACTATTTAAGCTTCAACAACATTCCACAAAATCCAGTTCGTTTATTGATGGTTTTCATCTGACGTCATGGAGGCCATGTTGGTGTACAATGTCTTTTGGGAATTTGACTGTGTTATTACGCAAAATTTGTGGGGCCATTTTCTATTGTTTTGTTCACCAACATGGCCGTGTCATCACGTGGATTTAGACCTAGAATAACTAGGCTTGTTTGTAGAAGATGAAGGAACCAAAATGATCACGAATAACTTTGTTAAACGTGAACTTGGTATCGCAGATATAGAAATACCTACCACCGAAGTCAATCCAATTAACTGACGCTTATAGCTATTACCTGTCTCACAGTTTTCCCTCTTTCGAGAGCCTTGCAAGTCTTCGAGACTGGTGCCTAATGACAAAAACGTTTCGCTAATTCAATACAAAGGCTACCCTACTTGACAAAGTTTTTCATACCCGCCAGAGGTCATGTTAAGATTTCAGCTGGGGATTCGTATGGTCCGCCGTGCATTGCTCGCCGCTTCGCTTATAGCCCCTTTCTTGGAGTTTTGTGGCTATATGCCTTCTTAAATAGTTTTCTTGCGACTCGGGGACGCGAGTTAGCTACGGAAATCTTCTTCTGTCCAAAGCCCGGTGTGTCTCTGAAAAGCCTCAATTTTGTGTTTTCCCAGCCACCGAAGTAACGCCACTGTTCACCATCTTTACGGGCCTTGTTTGAACGCAGGCTTATTTACAACAAGAAGCCTATAAGGGCGTATCCGTAAGGTGCACAAACACTTAACACAAATTGTCCAGTTACAGTAAACTACAACTATGGGTAAACTCTGGAAAATGGCGAGAGATTACCAGAAAGATAAATCTCTCATTTAACTAGCTAAATTTGTGGGGCCATTTTCTATTGTTTTGTACACCAACAAGGCAAATTTTAGTTTACTATTTAAGCTTCAACAACATTCCACAAAATCCAGTTCGTTTATTGATGGTTTTCATCTGACGTCACGGAGGCCACGATGGTGTACAATATCTTTTGGGAATTTGACTCTGTTATTACGCAAAATTTGTCGGTAGCCTCGCAGCTCCTACAAGGTCTCACCTGATTGGAGACCACCCTTGAGGTTTAACAAAAGAACAAATAACAGAAACAATGGCCCTTTTGTTTTAGGCCAAGGGCCATTGTTTCTGTTATTTGTTCTTTTGTTAAACCTCAAGGGTGGTCTCCAATCAGGTGAGACCTTGTAAGAGCTGCGAGGTGACCCAAATTTGTGGGGCCATTTTCTATTGTTTTGTTCACCAACATGGCCGTGTCATCACGTGGATTTAGACCTAGAATAATTAGGCTTGTTTGTAAAAGATGAACGAACTAAAATGATCACGAATAACTTTGTTAAACGTGAACTTGGTATCGTAGCTTATAGCTATTACCTTTCTCACAGTTTCCCCTCTATCGAGAGCCTTGCAAATCTTCGAGAGAAGTACCTAATAACAAAAACGTTTTGCTAGTTCGATATAAAGGCTACCCTACTTGGCAAAGTTGTTCATACCCGCCAGAGGTCATGTTAAGATTTCAGCTGGGGATTCGTATGGTCCGCCGTGCATTGCTCGCCGCTTCGCTTATAGCCCCTTTCTTGGAGTTTTGTGGCTATATGCCTTCTTAAATAGTTTTCTTGCGACTCGGGGACGCGAGTTAGCTACGGAAATCTTCTTCTGCCCAAAGCCCGGTGTGTCTCTGAAAAGCCTCAATTTTGTATTTTCCCAGCCACCGAAGTAACACCACTGTTCACCATCTTTACGGGCCTTGTGTGAACGCAGGCTTATTTATAGCCTGCGTTCACACATTTATAGGCTTATTTATAGCCTTATTTATAGCCTTATTTATAGCCTTATTTATAGGCTTATTTATAGCCTATAAGGGCGTATCCATGGGATGCAAAACAGTTAACACAAGTTGTCCAGTTACAGTGAACTACAACTACGGGTAACCTTCGGAAAATGGCGAATGTTTACCAAAAAGATAAATCATTATTATTAATGCTATTATCACTGGGGCCATTATGTACAAACGCCCCTTATTCCCTTGAGATTTAAATTGAAAATTTCCGTGCATCTGTTGTTCTATGGAAGAACCCTATTTGCATAATTTGTTACCATTTTGGTATAAATAGGCTTTTTTTTTTCCCGTTTATTCCTCTTTTTGGCTTTGAACGGACGTCGGGCGTTCGACCCTCCCACCTCCCCACAGCGATCGCCAGCGTGTTGCCATGGATCCCACTCTTCCGACAACTTACTTCTGCCCGGGGTGTTTGGGAGTGAGGGCTCCCAGTGATAATTCATTACTACTAGATACGGAACATTTAGGTAAAAAATTATAGGGATCAGGATATTTGAGGGGAAAATTGACGAGATACGAGATATTATAAAAATAGGCACGCATTGCGTACGTGTGGCAGTGCAATCGCACTGCTGAGAGCCAATCAGATTGCAAGGAACACCGATAATTTCTAAATGGATGTAATAAGAAAAGTTATCATCAGCTAAAAACATTTTGGGAGATTTTCGCTACGTTTAATTTTTTTATCGCACTTTTGGTTGTACAAGTAAAATCGCAAAAACGAAAGTGAAATCGATTTTATCGGCCGCCTGTGATCAAAGTCACCTTGCGTGTTACCAACAACTCATGAAACAAAGGATACATCTGTGACAAAATGACGGCAAGACACCGGGGTTTTGTTAGCTTTCATGTTTTTTTTCTTTTAAGCGTTGTAAGGTTCAACATGATAGCCGCGAATTCAACACAAAGGTCACAATCCTTGATGCTAGTCTAAGTGTCAACTAATATTAAGCCCCCTCGAATGGGGACAGTACTTGGATGGGGGAACCACTGCGTAGTCCTCGTGACGTCGAGAGCTGTTTTTTTTTTTTTTTTTTTAACTTGATGTCATTTTTTATTTTGTTTGGCAGTTGAAAGCGATTATGTTATCTCATTTCTACGTCGAGGGAACGACTAAACAAACTGGTTCGCAAGAAGCATGTCGATTGGAGTATTCGTTCTATGCAAAATAATGTTCACACAAGAAGGAAGCAAGATCTAGATATTTCGTAGATTGGATTCACCCAAGCGGAGCTTAATTCAATATCCGTGGGGTATGCACATTTGTGACTACCAACAGGAAAAAAAAACCCAACAGCTAGGTAATAAATGTTCATCAATATTCATACTTCATTATTTGTTCAATAAAACTTTACCTTGGGGCTTCTTTGAGGTTTTTCTGATGACTTGGGTTCTAGAATAAAGGGATCTATGATCACAATTTTCAAAGGTTCATGCCTTGACGCATAACATCAGTACAACCACAGCGAAATCGGTCGTGTTTAATACACAGGAGAACAAACATTAGGACATTAAAAACAGCTATTGTTATTGAAATTATGACTGCCGATAAGCACTGTAATACAGCGCCATGACGGTTTTTTGGACATCAAGAATCCTCTTTCTGTGCAGTATTAGTCTTTTAACTTTAAATTTTTTTTGTATCTCAACCTTAATTTGTTTCCTTAATTTACTGGCCGAAAACGCCACCACAAGGGATAAGACGAAATAAAATTTGCTAAAAATATATCCCCGAGATCTAAAGTGAATTTCATTTCCATCCCTTCCCACTCCTTTGTGGAAAATCAGCCTAAATCACAAACCACAAAATGTATTTTGCTGTTGTCCGTGACATTAATTTGCGGTTTATATATATCGTACTGACCTAGGGTGAAGGCCGTACTAGAAGAATATCGGCCCGAGGTCTTGATAGTGCGGACCGAGCGCATTGAGGGCCAACACGCACTTGTTGCACTTATTTGCAGGACCTGTTTTGAATTCACACCACAAACTATAATGTCAGGGATTTAAAAATGAAGCTTCATTTGCCCAAACCAAATACCAACTATCTCAAAAAGAGTTTTAGCTACAGTGCGGCCTCACAATGGAGGAGCTTACCCAAAAGTACGATCGAATCAGTTAGATCTTTTCAAAAAAGAAATGAATCGATTTTATGAAAATGAGGGTTAGACTCTTACACGGCAACCTTGTAAAACAGTATTTTTATTACTAGAGTAGATACTGAATTTTATTGTACCATACCTATTGTATTTTTACTAGAGGTTCTACCGTGTTTAAACAAAGCATGTATGGATGTATTTATGTGTGGTGGTGGAACGGCGCTTCTGTATCGAGACTCTCATGTAAAAAAGACCAATGCGGGCGAGAAAGAATCGTTTGAATTTTGTAAGTGGATCGATCAACAGCCCTGCATGTTCACACAGCCTCCGCATTGTCATAGTCTATCGACCACCGAGCTCCGATAAGCACAAGGTTCCTACGAGTACATTCGTCTCAGAGTTCGCAGATAATCTGGAGTCCATAGTTCTGTGCCGAGAGCAGCTTATGTTATCAGGGGACTTTAATATCCATGTGGATAATGCGTTGGAAACTGATTGCAAAAGACTGACAGATTTACTGAGGTCAGACGGACTTCAGCAACACGTCACTGGCCCAACTCACAAACATGAGCACACCCTTGACCTTAATCATTACACGCCAATCTGATCAGTTACTTGGGGCGCGTTCTTTTGGTACTATTCCGGAATAGGAAGACACGGAATAGACGGCATTCGTTTTCTTTTGGGACCTATTCCGTTTTCGGAATGAACTGAATACTATTCCCTTCATTCTGCTCCCGATAGTAGAATGAACGGAATGACCGGAATATCAGTTCACTCCGAATAGACAGAATATACGTTCTTTAGGGAATCTTTTGGCGGGAAATGATACGCGGCCGGCCGGTCGCCCTCCGGCAGCTTGAAAATTGTAAAAACTTGAATGGAATAGCGATCCAAAATGTATATCGTAGATGCACGTATGCTTGACTTCTGTTCTGTTTCTTTACCGGTGCTAGAACAAGAAGAGCTATCAGTTTGTGTTATTTTAAAAAAAGTGCCCTTGCTTGGGCCAAAAGAAATGTCGTTGGCATTAATTGAATTCCTCTACAAACCCTTGTATCCGAGCATATTTACGCCGCCGTCTTGCACTACGCAAAGCACTCACAAGCACAAAAAAATCTTCGTCATCTTTCCCCATTAAGGTTTTTAGCAATTGAAGAAAATTTCTGTCATGTATCTACTTTGTGAAATGTATTATGTTAAAGTTTATTTATTAAAAAAAAAAATTAAGAAAACTGAAAAATCGAGGAAACCGGCAAAAAACTGATACTTATGGCCATATTTCACCATTTCGTGTTCCAAACTTTCGGGAACCTTTTTTCAGTCGCCATGCCAACGCAACTGGGGCATGCACGGATACAATTAAAGTTCCTAGGTCACCTTCGCTAATAGTATTCCGTTTTCAGAATATGCGTTTCTTGCGAGTTGATATTCCACGAATTCTGTTATTCCTAATCCGGAATGAGAATAGCCAGGATTCTCCCAAAAGAGTGCACCCTTAGTATTTCCCCGCGCGTAAGCCGGTATATTTCAGACCATGCAGCCGTGCTGGGCTCTATCCGCTCTGTTAAGCCATCACTTACTGCACGGAACGTTTCCTACAGAAAGCTGCATTTAGTTAACGCAGACTCCCTCAATGAGGACTTGGCTTCTTCTGAGTTATGCAAGAATCCATCAGATGACCTTCAGGAACTCGTAACATATTATATTGACACCCTGAAAGCTCTCTTGGATGCAAGCATGCTACGTTATTAATGACAAGGACAACCGTCCAGATACCTGCTCGTGCACCATGGTTTAGTGAGGAGATCAGGGAGGCGAAGCGTGAACGAAGTAACGTTGAAAAGAGGTGGAGGAAGTCGCGACTGGACTGCGATCTTGCTGTTTTAAAGCAAAACGTAATGAAACCACCCGTCTCATGAGTAAGGCTCTCAGGGAGATTTACAGTAACTTTATAGACGAGGATAGTGGTGATCAAGGAAACTATTCCGTGCTAGTCAGTCCTTTTTCAACTGCACAGTGGATGATGGTCTCCCGCCTCATCTGGACAATGCAACTCAGTTTTCTAACGACTTAGCAAAATACTTTGTTCATAAGATAGAAGCCATCCGTAGGCAGCTCGACACCGATCAGACTGATTCAAATCTAGGAGATGACACTCCCTCCGCTCTTCTCGCTGAGTCTGTGCCATCGTTACCTGCCTTTAAGATGCTGTCACTAGCGATGTTAAACAGATAATCCAGAAGTCTCCTACACTGAATTATATCGACCCGCATATTTTCTTCACCTTCGAACATGAATCCAATAACCAGTTGTCATTCCTTGACACCCTCGTCTCGCGCGCTTCTGTTGACGTCTATCGGAAACGTACACATACAGATAGATATCGCGATTTCGACTCTCACCGCGACAAAAAACATAAAATTAGCGGTGCTGCGACACTTCT
>NC_090879.1:5311951-5316951 GCF_036669935.1 Montipora foliosa
CTTTATGATTGACGGCGTTATGCAAAGTCAATTCTAATGAAGGTATAAAGTATTAAATATGACTACACCGTCCTCGGCCTCAGGAACTCTTTTGTTAGAAGGAATGTCGATCAGGTTAATTACCATCTACGCAATAGGGCAACTGATCTGATACTTCCTAAACCGAAAAAGGAATCTCTAAAAAGAAGTTTTAAATTTAGTGGTGCTATGCTTTGGAACCAGCTCTCGAATGAAGCAAAACTCGCCGTGTCAATCCCTTCATTTAAGAAGCTTATTAGAAAATAGTTGAGTCTTGCTAAGATGTATATTTTTATACCAGTTTTTTCTGTAATAGTAGAAATATCAGTAGCAAAGGTAAATTTTAGTATTAGTTTAGCATTTTAATATACGGTTGTCTGTGTCAACACGCCCTCCATGGAAACCAGCTGAGAGTTGTTGGAGCTAGCGTGTTTCTCTTTTGATTTGAATATTTTAAATAAAGAATTTATCGGTGCTGTATTGTTATTGATTCGCAAAAATATTTTGCATCGCATTTTGGTCACGTGACCCTAAAACAACTTTTATAACGTTTATATCCTTTATTCAAAAATGGGGAACATTTATATTTCAAAATTTTGAAAACGTTTGGCATTAACACGTTTAGTACAACTGTGCGTATCGAATGCCGCCTTTTAATGTGGTACTCCGTATTTACCTTTAAGATATTTGGATGTTTATCATGTCACGTGACCTATTTTCCTTCCGATGCGCACTAGAAATGAATAAATTATGATTATGATTATTTTTATTATTATCATTATTATTATTATTATTATTATTATTATTATTATTATTATTATTATTATTAATTAGTTTTTGTTTCTCTTGGACCTACATCGTTAGAGTTGGAATGTTCGTTAGGATTTAGTGTTACGTTATTTTGTCTTGGTTTGTTTAATTTGTATGTTATCGTTAATATATATTGCTAACTCGCATAGTATTTTTAATGATCAATAGACAGGTGAGTCCGTTTAGTGTCGTTATGTTGGCAGTAGTAGTGGTAGTGGTAGTAGTCAATTTTGTAAGTAGTGTAAAATGTAAATAAAAAACTAAAAAAGAAAAAAATAAAGATCTCCTTTCGAACAACCTGATTGCACTTGTGCATCGACACTAGCCGCTAAATTTGTTTTCGGCAGAACATTTGTATCCCTTAAAATACTAAAATTTCGGGTAAGATATTCTCGAATCAAACCTGCGTTCCTGCCAATTGAATACATTTTAACCATCGGATGAAGATTTGCTTCTCCATAGCACATTAATATTTTGAAAACAAGACACGTTTAAGATCACACCTGGTGGATTATCTAATCGCCTAAATTTAAGATTCTAGTGGCTGACACACTTTTTAAAATTCTTAACTTGATGCCATCTAATGTGTGTACTAATGTATGATGCCTTCTAATGTATGTGCTCCAAAACTGGCAAACACACAGGCAGCGGTCGAAACGTCCTCGGCTTCCCCAACTATTAAAACCCAAAAAACTAATATTCATGTTACTGTGGTACTTACGCGAAAATAATCCCAGACAAGCAATTCCAAAAACCGCCACTAAACATATTATATTTTTCATAACTTTGACGCCGACTTTCGGCAGAACGGGCAACTCTTGCTCCACACAGTTTAAAAGGCAGATGTCAATTGATTTTAGATGTTGTTTTTCCTTAATTACTTCGAAAACTTTACCAGCGGTGAGCCTTCGTCGGCTGTTGAACACACACGCAAATTGACGACTTCAGTTGACGGCTTTTAATTACCACTACCAATAGTAAATGGAAACTACTCTATTTTATTTGTAAGAACGTCGAATTTTGGGGGCGAGGTTGAGCGTCCTTAATTTTTTTTTTGCGATTTGATGTTTGAGCCCGAAAATGCTCTTGCAGCTGTGCGGTTGGACTACAATGTGATTGTTCTTAAGTGTATCATCCAATAAGAACACGCTCATCACGAAAAACAAATAAGCCAAATCATGAAAGACGTTGTTGTCAACTAACCGGATATATTCTTTTTATGTTCTTAAAATGTTGCTTAATAGAGCCTAAACGTTCTTATAAAAAAGGTTTTCAGTTTATAAAAGACATGAGTGTAAACTCAAACTGCTATTTTCTCAAAACTATTCAAAACAGAAATGGTCGAACCGATTCTTGCGTGCTTCGGCTAGAGAGAAAACATCTTCGTGAAATTCCAAAGGGTTTATTACTAAAAGATTCTTTGCTGCTGGTCATTTACAATTTGCAAGGAGAAATCCGTTGGCCTAGTTTCTACAGATGGTGAGCTAAAACTCCCGAATGGGGAATTCCATCCGAATCCAGATCAGCGTGTCAAATTCTCTCAAATTTATTGAGATAGATTTGGGGTAAAAGTAAGAGGAAAGGCATAAAATATATTGTCAAACAACATCGATTTTTTATTCAATAAACCCAATTTTTTTTACAGAAAACCCAAGTTTAGTTTAATACCCAGCCAAACGACTCTAGCAGCTGCGAACACCAGCAATAACGTCCGCCTTCTCAGTCTCAATTTCAACTTCACGGAAATTCTGCTTAGCTCCTTTCACAAATGTCACACTATGGAAATTGTACTCTGTGTGTTTGTCCGGCCATATCGACACTATATTCGAGAAAATTAATTCTCAGATATACACGTTAAACGCGACGACGCACAATAAAAAGCGTGGGGGATGATTTGTCAATGGGACGCTTTCAATCAACCTCTAGAGACGCCAATAACAATAGAGAAATGTACGACTTCTGGTGGACGAACAAAAGAAGCTGATGAGAGATCTTTTGTTTTCGTCCACCGACATGGCTGCGATGACGTCACGTGAAAACCTCTAATCAACCGTGGCTCTATGCAGAGCTCTGTGATAATTTGTGCGATTGAAGGGGCACTGTTACGGCGTTCGTAACGATTTTTGGTCGAAACTTGCGAAAGTCCATTAGTAAACACCTTGATCTCATGAAAATGACTTCTACATCACTTTTTCACGTTTTCAAGTGAAACAGGCACAGGGGCGGATCTAGGAGGGAGAGAGGAAAACCGGACAACCCACAGAAAAACCTCTCGGAGCCGAGTAAAGAGAGATATGTCCAGAAATGTACGCAATTGCAAGAATAACAAAGATGACAAAACATTTGTTAGGTATTAACGAAAATAACAAATACAGTCACAAAAATAACAAATGAAGCAAACGACAGCAGTAAGAATAACAATTCTTTAAGGCAGAGAAGGGAAGGGGGCCCCACAAACATAACAAAAATAAGGAAAATAACAAATTTAGCAAAAATAACATATCAAGCAAGAGATACCAACAAGAATAACAATTCTTCAAGGCAGACAAGGGAAGGGGGACCCACAAATATAACAAAAATAACGAATATACCAAAAATAACAAATGAAGCAAGGTATAGCTGCAAGAAGTAATAGACCGTATTCATAAATGGCGGCCAATTTATAATTCTTTTGTCGAAGTGCAAATTAGACTACCAAGCCTCGATACCATACAGTGAATTGAAAAGAATTCTTGCTCTAAAATGAGGCTTGGTAGGCTAATTTGCACGTGGACAAAAGAATTATAAATGTGACCGCCATTTATGAATAAGGTCTATATTTCAAAAACAAGTGCGAGTGTTTTACCGGGTTTGCAAACACGAGAAAACTGATGAAAGCCCGAGGCCGTTATGCCGAGGGCTTTCATTGTTTTCGAGTGTTTGGAAACCCCGGTAAAACACGAAGGACGAGTTTTTGAAATGGCTTCTCAATCGGCGCCTAATTGGAAACAAAAGAAAACAAAAGAACAAAAAAAAATGACAAAAGAAAGCAAAAATCACTTAAGCATGTGATTTTTGTCTTCTTTTGTTTAATCAGCGCACAGTTTGTGATGATAATGTCTGTGTTTTTCACAACTGAAGCTTGTTTATTTCAAGTAGTCACAATTTGCATTCACTGGCGCCCTGCTAGTTCCGAAACAAGGACGGGTTAGCTGAGGATGAATCTTGCCGGTTTCGACCGCCCAAAAGTGTGCAAGAAGAGGATTCTTTGCTTGTACAGTCCAAGCCTAAAAGTACACAGTACAAAGACAAGGGGATCGTTGAGGTTTTCAGAACATGGCAAGCAGCGCGCGAGCAAAACTTCTGTATAATTGACCCGGGAAGCGTGTTCAAAGATTACGATCTCCACCGTGTGCAAAATCTCGAAGAGAAGTTGGACGACCTGGATAGTATTTCCCTAAACTATTGGCTCACAAAATTCGTCCAAGAAGTTGAATTGCACTGTAAACGTAAATGTAAACAGCAAAAAATAGAAGTAATAAAGCTTTGTTTAAGTTGTGTATTGCCTTTTCTAATTGATTTCCAAACACGCTGTTCTTTACCGCGGTATCACGGTGCATCCATGTGACCTAAATGCGGTCACGCAATTGGTTTATCACTTGCTGAATTATTAATGAGTTTGAGAATAACAATTCTTCAACGCAGACAAGCGAAGGAGGCCCTACAAATATAACAAAAATAACGAAAATAACAAATTTAGCGAAAATAACAAATAAAGCAAGGGATACCAGCAAGAATAACAATTCTTCAAGGCAAACAAGGGAAGGGGCCCCCAAAAATATAACAAAAATAACGAAAATAACAATTATAGCAAAAGTAACGAATGAAGCAAAGGGCAGCAGCAAGAATAACAATTCTTCAAGGCAGACAAGGGAAGGGGCCACCACAAATATAACAAAAATAACGAAAATAACAAATTTAGCGATATTAACAAATCAAGCAAGCGATCATGACGTAACCGTGGTTGTTGCCAAAACTCACTAATGAGTGGTCTACATTAACGTTAAACGTATCGAACTTTGGGTTTGAATTTTGGTTTAATAGTCTAGTGAGAGACAATAGCTTAAATTGTCTAGATAAGTGCGAGCATCACTTCTCCATTTCGTCTGTAACCCGCACGTCAAATACAAATC
>NC_090879.1:5324451-5376951 GCF_036669935.1 Montipora foliosa
AATTACTGTTATGAGTTATCGACATTAAATATAGTTACTTTACTCTACTTTAACTTTACTTGCGTACTCCATGACTGCCTAGCACTCCTTTCCATTTCTCGGTGTCCGAACCAACTCTGGCATTAAAATCTCCAATGATCGCGAGTATCGGCCTGTCATCAGTCAGTACACGCCTGATAGTTTCACGTAAATTACTGTAGATCTCTTCCTTCACCTCCTCTGTGTTGGTCATTGTTGGGGCATATACACTGATGAGTGTGGCATACATCTTCCGCTGTAGTGGGAGTCTCATAGTCATTATCCTGTTGTTGATTGGCACTGGTTCCTCATCAAGCATTTCTGTTATTTCCTTTCAAGCTGCAAAGCCCACTCCTGCTTCTCTTCTTTCTTGAGTTTATCTCCCATTCCAAAAGAAGATGTACCCATGGTCTTCCAAGCTGTCATATCCAGGCAATCTTGTTTCACTAAGTGCAGCTATGTCCACGTTGTACCTGTTCATTTCCAGGGTCACAAGCGCAGTCTGTCTTTCTGGGCGCTGTGATATTGTTCTGTGCGTACATTCTATTCTGCTACGCACAAGGTTGCTGTTTTCCTCTTCTTTTGTCTTCCCGCTCCTAGCTCACAGATCAGTGCGGACCTTGTTAACCCGAGCGACGAACGAGCCGGTATGACGTGTTTTCTGATTGACCATTTCATGAACTGCTTGCAAAGCATTTGAGTACTTCTAGCTTTTGCTGGACTAGCAGCACATTCTTGGCAGATAAAGGTAATATCAGTGGCAAGGACAGGCCAAGACAAACTGACTCCAGTATCTGTTGCAGTGACTGACCAGATGATGGGTTTGTTTATCTCTGCTCTTTGTGAAGTGCATGTCACCATGCACCGACTGGCAGAGTCCACCACAGACCTTGTGACAGATTTATCTGCCAGGATGTCCAGTCTCACCCAGTGTAAATGGGAGTGGTCCACCACAGACCTGTGACAGATATTGTTTTTAGTATAGCGCGCGGAAATCGAGCAGTCAGTTCAAAAAAAGGGCAGGCGAATGGCCATTCACATCTGGAATAATTGTAACATGGGCAGGGTTGTATGAGGATGTGTAAGGCACATCTACGGGTGGGCACGTGATCTCATCGCTCTTGACCAGTAACTTGCAGAATTACAATTAAATTTCAGCTTACAGGTTAGCCTTGATTAATTTTTATTTCTACTACGTCATTTGTCTAAGTCGCTAAGGAGTCACATGAGAATTTAAATTTCTTCGTGTAGCTCTGTAGGTCTTATGACTTCTCAGTCATTTTGTCGTGTTGCTGCTGGCAGACCCATAGATCGTCATAATCTTAGATCAACGATTGCTAATTGCTTTTCCTGCCATAAAAACTAACTTGAGGACCGTGGTGGTAGGGCACTTGCGACGGCTTCTCTTACCCTATGGAATTCACCACCTAAGGAAATGCGTGATATGGACAGACCGGATGCGTTTAGGCGCCATCTTAAGATATATTTTCTTTGGACGGCATTCAATGTTATTTTGCCGCGATTTGGTGGGCTTACAGATGGGGCCAAGGAGCCTCTGAATTTCCTATGTCATCATTGCGCATTGGTATGTGTTATTATTGTTATTTTTCTATCTTCAATTATGACTTGTACAGTTTCTTTTTCAAACGTATGTACTGGATATTTTTAATTCATTTCTCGATAACTTAAAATAAAAGTCAATACTGCATTTCAGGGCGGGTTACAGTACAGTATGGATAACACGCAGAGTAAATTTACCGTACAATTTAACGAATTTTTTATAATCAAGTAAACGAAGCACATTAGGAGATACAAGAATCTCAAAATGCACATTAAAATTATTCAACAACAATTCAAGGAACACATTTCTACAAATGCTGTCGAATCTACGAAATTAAAAGACAGAAACTTGCTTTATACGAGTGCGTTGTATCACACTGGAATCTGTCGTTTCGCCTACAAAGTGATTCTCTACCTTAAATTAACGATTATCGTTAATTCGTAATTTGCTCTGAATTTACTGCTGTCATTAATTTAGAAGACTGAAAGTTTCATATGGATTATGGGAAATGCTCGTATCTTTTTTAAAACACAACCCAAGTGTATGCACATTTGATTCGAACCTGGCCTGAGAATGTTGATTAACCTGTTATCCAACCACTTTACCACCACAGGGCTAGCTGCCAAGGGACAATATAATTTTAAACACTATTTGATAATGCTGTAATATCACTCGGCAAAAAACAATACTAAACACTGCAAAAGGTCGCTTTTCAAGTTTCACGACAAAGCTAGACATTTTAAAATCAAATCTTTGGCCTAAATTATTAATCTAGCTTAGGCCTAATTACTCTTAGCTTCAGCAGCGATATTCTATGGGAGACTTAAGAAGCAAGCGCCGGACACGCTAACTTGTAAGGGGGCTCTGGAGAAATTTCCGCCATAAAATTTTGAAATCTTAAAGCTTAGTCGAACTTCGGAAAGCTAAAAAAATAGGAAATACAAGTCGCCTGATGGCCTAATTAGTATGGATTGAAAGCTAAACTATCCTAGATGTGTGCTATGCAAAAAACCGCATGAAAAGAAGACCTATTAGAGGAGAAATGACATTTTTCGCAAAAGTACCGAAAATGGCAATTTTTGGCAAAACGGCAAAGGGGGGACTAAGGGAAATTTTTCAAAAATGGCCGATTTTTTAGTCGAAGTTCGGAAGGCTAAAAAAATAGGAAATACAAGTCGCCTGATAGCCTAATTAGTATGGATTGAAAGCTAAACAATCCTAGATTTGTGCTATGCAAAAAACCGCATCAAAAAAGACCTATTAGAGGAGAAATGACATTTTTCGCAAAAGTACCGAAAATGGCAATTTTTGGCAAAACGGCAAAGGGGGGACCAAGGGAAATTTTTCAAAAGTGGCCGATTTTTTAGTCGAACTTCGGAAGGCTAAAAGAATAGGAAATACAAGTCGCCTGATAGCCTAATTAGTATGGATTGAAAGCTAAACTATCCTAGATTTGTGGTATGCAAAAAACCGTGTGAAAAAAGACCTATTAGAGGAGAAATGACATTTTTCGCAAAAGTACCAATAATGGCAATTTTTGGCAAAACGGCAAAGGGGGGACCAAGGGAAATTTTTCAAAAATAGCCGATTTTTTAGTCGAACATCGGAAGGCTAAAAAAATAGGAAATACAAGTCGCCTGATGGCCTAATTAGTATGGATTGAAACCTAAACTATCCTAGATTTGTGCTATGCGAAAAACCGCACGAAAAAAGACCTATTAGAGGAGAAATGACATTTTTCGCAAAAGTACCGAAAATGGCAATTTTTGGCAAAACGGCAAAGGGGCGACCAAGGGAAATTTTTCAAAAATGGCCGATTTTTTAGTCGAAAATCGGAAGGCTAAAAAAATAGGAAATACAAGTCGCCTGATGGCCTAATTAGTATGGATTGAAAGCTAAACAATCCTAGATTTGTGCTATGCAAAAAACCGCATCAAAAAAGACCTATTAGAGGAGAAATGACATTTTTCGCAAAAGTACCGAAAATGGCAATTTTTGGCAAAACGGCAAAGGGTGGACCAAAGGAAACTTTTCAAAAATGGCCGATTTTTTAGTCGAACTTCGGAAGGCTAAAAAAATAGGAAATACAAGTCGCCTGATGGCCTAATTAGAATGGATTGAAAGCTAAACTATCCTAGATTTGTGCTATGCAAAAAACCGCATGAAAAAAGATCTATTAGAGGAGAAATGACATTTTTCGCAAAAGTACCGAAAATGGCAATTTTTGGCGAAACGGCAAAGGGGGGACCAAGGGAAATTTTTCAAAAATGGCCGATTTTTTAGTCGAACTTCGGAAGGCTAAAAAAATAGGAAATACAAGTCGCCTGATGGCCTAATTAGTATGGATTGAAAGCTAAACTATCCTAGATGTGTGCTATGCAAAAAACCGCATGAAAAAAGACCTATTAGAGGAGAAGTGACATTTTTCGCAAAAGTACCGAAAATGGCAATTTTTGGCAAAACGGCAAAGGGGGGACAAGGGGAAATTTTTCAAAAATGGCCGATTTTTTAGTCGAAATTCGGAAGGCTAAAAAAATAGGAAATACAAGTCGCCTGATGGCCTAATTAGTATGGATTGAAAGCTAAACTATCCTAGATGTGTGCTATGCAAAAAACCGCATGAAAAAAGACCTCTTAGAGGAGAAATGACATTTTTCGCAAAAGTACCGAAAATGGCAATTCTTGGCAAAACGGCAAAGGGGGGACCAAGGGAAATTTTTCAAAAATGGCCGATTTTTTAGTCGAACTTCGGAAGGCTAAAAAAATAGGAAATACAAGTCGCCTGATGGCCTAATTAGTATGGATTGAAAGCTAAACTATCCTAGATTTGTGCTATGCAAAAAACCGCATGAAAAAAGACCTATTAGATGAGAAATGACATTTTTCGCAAAAGTACCGAAAATGGCAATTTTTGGCAAAACGGCAAAGGGGGGACCAAGGGAAATTTTTCAAAAATGGCCGATTTTTTAGTCGAACTTCGGAATGCTAAAAAAATAGGAAATATAAGTCGCCTGATGGCCTAATTAGTATGGATTGAAAGGTAAACTATCCTAGATTTGTGCTATGCAGAAAACCGCATGAAAAAAGACCTATTAGAGGAGAAATGACATTTTTCGCAAAAGTACCGAAAATGGCAATTTTTGGCAAAACAGCAATGGGGGGACCAAAGGAAATTTTTCAAAAATGGCCGATTTTTTAGTCGAACTTCTGAAGGCTAAAAAAATAGGAAATACAAGTCGCCTGATAGCCTAATTAATATCGATTGAAAGCTAAACTATCCTAGATTTGTGCTATGCAAAATACCGCATGAAAAAAGACCTATTAGAGGAGAAATGACATTTTTCGCAAAAGTACCGAAAATGGCAATTTTTGGCAAAACGGCAAAGGGGGGACCAAGGGAAATATTTCAAAAATGGCCGATTTTTTAGTCGAACTTCTAAAGGCTAAAGAAATAGGAAATACAAGTCGTCTGATAGCCTAATTAATATGGATTGAAAGCTAAACTATTCTAGATTTGTGCTATGCAAAAAACCGCATGAAAAAAGACTTATTAGAGGAGAAATGACATTTTTCGCAAAAGTACCGAAAATGGCAATTTTTGGCAAAACGGCAAAGGGGGGACCAAGGGAAATTTTTCAAAAATGGCCGATTTTTTAGTCGAAGTTCTGAAGGCTAAAAAAATAGGAAATACAAGTCGCCTGATAGCCTAATTAATATGGATTGAAAGCTAAACTATCCTAGATTTGTGCTATGCAAAAAACCTTATGAAAAAAGACTTATTAGAGGAGAAATGACATTTTTCGCAAAAGTACCGAAAATGGCAATTTTTGGCAAAACGGCAAAGGGGGGACCAAGGGAAATTTTTCAAAAATGGCCGATTTTTTAGTCGAACTTCGGAAGGCTAAAAAAATAGGAAATACAAGTCGCCTGATGGCCTAATTAGTATGGATTGAAAGCTAAACTATCCTAGATTTGTGCTATGCAAAAAACCGCATGAAAAAAGACCTATTAGAGGAGAAATGACATTTTTTGCAAAAGTACCGAAAATAGCAATTTTTGGCAAAACGGCAAAGGGGGGACCAAGGGAAATTTTTCAAAAATGGCCGATTTTTTAGTCGAAGTTCTGAAGGCTAAAAAAATAGGAAATACAAGTCGCCTGATAGCCTAATTAATATGGATTAAAAGCTAAACTATCCTAGATTTGTGCTATGCAAAAAACCGCATGAAAAAAGACCTATTAGATGAGAAATGACATTTTTCGCAAAAGTACCGAAAATGGCAATTTTTGGCAAAACAGCAATGGGGGGACCAGGGGAAATTTTTCAAAAATGGCCGAATATTTAGTCGAACTTCGGAAGGCTAAAAAAATAGGAAATACAAGTCGCCTGATGGCCTAATTAGTATGGATTGAAAGCTAAACTATCTTAGATTTGTGCTATGCAAAAAACCGCATGAAAAAAGACCTATTAGAGGAGAAATGACATTTTTCGCAAAAGTACCGAAAATGGCAATTTTTGGCAAAACGGCAAAGGGGGGACCAAGGGAAATTTTTCAAAAATGGCCGATTTTTTAGTCGAACTTCGGAAGGCTAAAAAAATAGGAAATACAAGTCGCCTGATAGCCTAATTAATATGGATTGAAAGCTAAACTATCCTAGATTTGTGCTATGCAAAAAACCGCATGAAAAAAGACCTATTAGATGAGAAATGACATTTTTCGCAAAAGTACCGAAAATGGCAATTTTTGGCAAAACGGCAAAGGGGGGACGAAGGGAAATTTTTCAAAAATGGCTTATTTTTTAGTCGAAGTTAGGAAGGCAAAAAACATAGGAAATACAAGTCGCCTGATGGCCTAATTAGTATGGATTGAAAGCTAAACTATCCTAGATTTGTGCTATGCAGAAAACCGCATGAAAAAAGACCTATTAGAGGAGAAATGACATTTTTCGCAAAAGTACCGAAAATGGCAATTTTTGGCAAAACAGCAATGGGGGGACCAGGGGAAATTTTTCAAAAATGGCCGATATTTTAGTCGAACTTCGGAAGGCTAAAAAAATAGGAAATACAAGTCGCCTGATGGCCTAATTAGTATGGATTGAAAGCTAAACTATCCTAGATTTGTGCTATGCAAAAAACCGCATGAAAAAAGACCTATTAGAGGAGAAATGACATTTTTCGCAAAAGTACCGAAAATGGCAATTTTTGGCAAAACGGCAAAGGGGGGACCAAGGGAAATTTTTCAAAAATAGCCGATTTTTTAGTCGAACTTCGGAAGGCTAAAAAAATAGGAAATACAAGTCGCCTGGCATGATGGCCTAATTAGTATGGATTGAAAGCTAAACTATCCTAGATTTGTGCTATGCAAAAAACCGCATGAAAAAAGACCTGTTAGAGGAGAAATGACATTTTTCGCAAAAGTACCGAAAATGGCAATTTTTGGCAAAACGGCAAAGGGGGGACCAAGGGAAATTTTTCAAAAATGGCCGATTTTTTAGTCGAACTTCGGAAGGCTAAAAAAATAGGAAATACAAGTCGCCTGATAGCCTAATTAATATGGATTGAAAGCTAAACTATCCTAGATTTGTGCTATGCAAAAAACCGCATGAAAAAAGACCTATTAGATGAGAAATGACATTTTTCGCAAAAGTACCGAAAATGGCAATTTTTGGCAAAACGGCAAAGGGGGGACCAAGGGAAATTTTTCAAAAATGGCTTATTTTTTAGTCGAAGTTAGGAAGGCAAAAAACATAAGAAATACAAGTCGCCTGATGGCCTAATTAGTATGGATTGAAAGCTAAACTATCCTAGATTTGTGCTATGCAAAAAACCGCATGAAAAAAGACCTGTTAGAGGAGAAATGACAATTTTCGCAAAAGTACCGAAAATGGCAATTTTTGGCAAAACAGCAATGGGGGGACCAGGGGAAATTTTTCAAAAATGGCCGATTTTTTAGTCGAACTTCGGAAGGCTAAAAAAATAGGAAATACAAGTCGCCTGATGGCCTAATTAGTATGGATTGAAAGCTAAACTATCCTAGATTTGTGCTATGCAAAAAACCGCATGAAAAAAGACCTGTTAGAGGAGAAATGACATTTTTCGCAAAAGTACCGAAAATGGCAATTTTTGGCAAAACGGCAAAAGGGGGACCAAGGGAAATTTTTCAAAAATGGCCGATTTTTTAGTCGAACTTCGGAAGGCTAAAAAAATAGGAAATACAAGTCGCCTGATGGCCTAATTAGTATGGATTGAAAGCTAAACTATCCTAGATTTGTGCTATGCAAAAAACCGCATGAAAAAAGACCTGTTAGAGGAGAAATGACATTTTTCGCAAAAGTACCGAAAATGGCAATTTTTGGCAAAACGGCAAAGGGGGGACCAAGGGAAATTTTTCAAAAATGGCCGATTTTTTAGTCGAACTTCGGAAGGCTAAAAAAATAGGAAATACAAGTCGCCTGATAGCCTAATTAGTATGGATTGAAAGCTAAACTATCCTAGATTTGTGCTATGCAAAAAACCGCATGAAAAAAGACCTATTAGAGGAGAAATGACATTTTTCGCAAAAGTACCGAAAATGGCAATTTTTGGCAAAACGGCAAAGGGGGGACCATGGGAAATTTTTAAAAATGGCCGATTTTTAGTCGAACTTCGGAAGGCAAAAAACATAAGAAATACAAGTCGCCTGATGGCCTAATTAGTATGGATTGAAAGCTAAACTATCCTAGATTTGTGCTATGCAAAAAACCGCATGAAAAAAGACCTATTAGAGGAGAAATGACATTTTTCGCAAAAGTACCGAAAATGGCAATTTTTGGCAAAACAGCAAAGGGGGGACCAGAGGAAATTTTTCAAAAATGGCCGATTTTTTAGTCGAACTTCGGAAGGCTAAAAAAATAGGAAATACAAGTCGCCTGATGGCCTAATTAGTATGGATTGAAAGCTAAACTATCCTAGATTTGTGCTATGCAAAAAACCGCATGAAAAAAGACCTATTAGAGGAGAAATGACATTTTTCGCAAAAGTACCGAAAATGGCAATTTTTGGCAAAACGGCAAAGGGGGGACCAAGGGAAATTTTTCAAAAATGGCCGATTTTTTAGTCGAACTTCGGAAGGCTAAAAAAATAGGAAATACAAGTCGCCTGATGGCCTAATTAGTATGGATTGAAAGCTAAACTATCCTAGATTTGTGCTATGCAAAAAACCGCATGAAAAAAGACCTATTAGAGGAGAAATGACATTTTTCGCAAAAGTACCGAAAATGGCAATTTTTGGCAAAACGGCAAAGGGGGGACCAAGGGAAATTTTTCAAAAATGGCCGATTTTTTAGTCGAACTTCGGAAGGCTAAAAAAATAGGAAATACAAGTCGCCTGATGGCCTAATTAGTATGGATTGAAAGCTAAACTATCCTAGATTTGTGCTATTTTCAAAAAACCGCATGAAAATAGACCTATTAGAGGAGAAATGACATTTTTCGCAAAAGTACCGAAAATGGCAATTTTTGGCAAAACGGCAAAGGGGGGACCAAGGGAAATTTTTCAAAAATGGCCGATTTTTTAGTCGAAGTTAGGAAGGCAAAAAACATAGGAAATACAAGTCGCCTGATGGCCTAATTAGTATGGATTGAAAGCTAAACTATCCTAGATTTGTGCTATGCAAAAAACCGCATGAAAAAAGACCTGTTAGAGGAGAAATGACATTTTTCGCAAAAGTACCGAAAATGGCAATTTTTGGCAAAACGGCAAAGGGGGGACCAAGGGAAATTTTTCAAAAATGGCCGATTTTTTAGTCGAACTTCGGAAGGCTAAAAAAATAGGAAATACAAGTCGCCTGATGGCCTAATTAGTATGGATTGAAAGCTAAACTATCCTAGATTTGTGCTATGCAAAAAACCGCATGAAAAAAGACCTATTAGAGGAGAAATGACATTTTTCGCAAAAGTACCGAAAATGGCAATTTTTGGCAAAACGGCAAAGGGGGGACCAAGGGAAATTTTTCAAAAATGGCCGATTTTTTAGTCGAACTTGGGAAGGCTAAAAAAATAGGAAATACAAGTCGCCTGATGGCCTAATTAGTATGGATTGAAAACTAAACTATCCTAGATTTGTGCTATGCAAAATACCGCATGAAAAAAGACCTATTAGAGGAGAAATGACATTTTTCGCAAAAGTACCGAAAATGGCAATTTTTGGCAAAACGGCAAAGGGGGGAAAAAGGAAATTTTTCAAAAATGACCGATTTTTTAGTCGAACTTCGGAAGGCTAAAAAAATAGGAAATACAAGTCGCCTGATAGCCTAATTAGTATGGATTGAAAGCTAAACTATCCTAGATTTGTGCTATGCAAAAAACCGCATGAAAAAAGACTTATTAGAGGAGAAATGACATTTTTCGCAAAAGTACCGAAAATGGCAATTTTTGGCAAAACGGCAAAGGGGGGACCAAGGGAAATTTTTCAAAAATGGCCGATTTTTTAGTCGAACTTCGGAAGGCTAAAAAAATAGGAAATACAAGTCGCCTGATGGCCTAATTAGTATGGATTGAAAGCTAAACTATCCTAGATTTGTGCTATGCAAAAAACCGCATGAAAAAAGACCTATTAGAGGAGAAATGACATTTTTCGCAAAAGTACCGAAAATGGCAATTTTTGGCAAAACGGCAAAGGGGGGACCAAGGGAAATTTTTCAAAAATGGCCGATTTTTTAGTCGAACTTCGGAAGGCTAAAAAAATAGGAAATACAAGTCGCCTGATGGCCTAATTAGTATGGATTGAAAGCTAAACTATCCTAGATTTGTGCTATGCAAAAAACCGCATGAAAAAAGACCTGTTAGAGGAGAAATGACATTTTTCGCAAAAGTACCGAAAATGGCAATTTTTGGCAAAACGGCAAAGGGGGGACCAAGGGAAATTTTTCAAAAATGGCCGATTTTTTAGTCGAACTTCGGAAGGCTAAAAAAATAGGAAATACAAGTCGCCTGATGGCCTAATTAGTATGGATTGAAAGCTAAACTATCCTAGATTTGTGCTATGCAAAAAACCGCATGAAAAAAGACCTGTTAGAGGAGAAATGACATTTTTCGCAAAAGTACCGAAAATGGCAATTTTTGACAAAACGGCAAAGGGGGGACCAAGGGAAATTTTTCAAAAATGGCTTATTTTTTAGTCGAAGTTAGAAAGGCAAAAAACATAGGAAATACAAGTCGCCTGATGGCCTAATTAGTATGGATTGAAAGCTAAACTATCCTAGATTTGTGCTATGCAAAAAACCGCATGAAAAAAGACCTGTTAGAGGAGAAATGACATTTTTCGCAAAAGTACCGAAAATGGCAATTTTTGGCAAAACGGCAAAGGGGGGACCAAGGGAAATTTTTCAAAAATGGCTTATTTTTTAGTCGAAGTTAGGAAGGCAAAAAACATAGGAAATACAAGTCGCCTGATGGCCTAATTAGTATGGATTGAAAGCTAAACTATCCTAGATTTGTGCTATGCAAAAAACCGCATGAAAAAAGACCTGTTAGAGGAGAAATGACATTTTTCGCAAAAGTACCGAAAATGGCAATTTTTGGCAAAACGGCAAAGGGGGGACCAAGGGAAATTTTTCAAAAATGGCCGATTTTTTAGTCGAACTTCGGAAGGCTAAAAAAATAGGAAATACAAGTCGCCTGATGGCCTAATTAGTAAGGATTGAAAGCTAAACTATCCTAGATTTGTGCTATGCAAAAAACCGCATGAAAAAAGACCTATTAGAGGAGAAATGACATTTTTCGCAAAAGTACCGAAAATGGCAATTTTTGGCAAAACGGCAAAGGGGGGACCAAGGGAAATTTTTCAAAAATGGCCGATTTTTTAGTCGAACTTCGGAAGGCTAAAAAAATAGGAAATACAAGTCGCCTGATGGCCTAATTAGTATGGATTGAAAACTAAACTATCCTAGATTTGTGCTATGCAAAATACCGCATGAAAAAAGACCTATTAGAGGAGAAATGACATTTTTCGCAAAAGTACCGAAAATGGCAATTTTTGGCAAAACGGCAAAGGGGGGACCAAAGGAAATTTTTCAAAAATGACCGATTTTTTAGTCGAACTTCGGAAGGCTAAAAAAATAGGAAATACAAGTCGCCTGATAGCCTAATTAGTATGGATTGAAAGCTAAACTATCCTAGATTTGTGCTATGCAAAAAACCGCATGAAAAAAGACCTGTTAGAGGAGAAATGACATTTTTCGCAAAAGTACCGAAAATGGCAATTTTTGGCAAAACGGCAAAGGGGGGACCAAGGGAAATTTTTCAAAAATGGCCGATTTTTTAGTCGAACTTCGGAAGGCTAAAAAAATAGGAAATACAAGTCGCCTGATGGCCTAATTAGTATGGATTGAAAGCTAAACTATCCTAGATTTGTGCTATGCAAAAAACCGCATGAAAAAAGACCTATTAGAGGAGAAATGACATTTTTCGCAAAAGTACCGAAAATGGCAATTTTTGGCAAAACAGCAAAGGGGGGACCAAGGGAAAATTTTCAAAAATGGCCGATTTTTTAGTCGAACTTCGGAAGGCTAAAAAAATAGGAAATACAAGTCGCCTGATGGCCTAATTAGTATGGATTGAAAGCTAAACTATCCTAGATTTGTGCTATGCAAAAAACCGCATGAAAAAAGACCTATTAGAGGAGAAATGACATTTTTCGCAAAAGTACCGAAAATGGCAATTTTTGGCAAAACGGCAAAGGGGGAAAAAGGCAAATTTTTCAAAAATGGCCGATTTTTTAGTCGAACTTCGGAAGGCTAAAAAAATAGGAAATACAAGTCGCCTGATGGCCTAATTAGTATGGATTGAAAGCTAAACTATCCTAGATTTGTGCTATGCAAAAAACCGCATGAAAAAAGACCTATTAGAGGAGAAATGACATTTTTCGCAAAAGTACCGAAAATGGCAATTTTTGGCAAAACGGCAAAGGGGGGACCAAGGGAAATTTTTCAAAAATGGCCGATTTTTTAGTCGAACTTCGGAAGGCTAAAAAAATAGGAAATACAAGTCGCCTGATGGCCTAATTAGTATGGATTGAAAGCTAAACTATCCTAGATTTGTGCTATGCAAAAAACCGCATGAAAAAAGAGCTATTAGAGGAGAAATGACATTTTTCGCAAAAGTACCGAAAATGGCAATTTTTGGCAAAACGGCAAAGGGGGGACCAAGGGAAATTTTTCAAAAATGGCCGATTTTTTAGTCGAACTTCGAAAGGCTAAAAAAATAGGAAATACAAGTCGAATTTAGTCTAACTTCGGAAGGCTAAAAAAATAGGAAATACAAGTCGCCTGATGGCCTAATTAGTATGGATTAAAAGCTAAACTATCCTAGATTTGTGCTATGCAAAAAACCGCATGAAAAAAGACCTATTAGAGGAGAAATGACATTTTTCGCAAAAGTACCGAAAATGGCAATTTTTGGCAAAACGGCAAAGGGGGGACCAAGGGAAATTTTTCAAAAATGGCCGATTTTTTAGTCGAACTTCGGAAGGCTAAAAAAATAGGAAATACAAGTCGCCTGATGGCCTAATTAGTATGGATTGAAAGCTAAACTATCCTAGATTTGTGCTATGCAAAAAACCGCATGAAAAAAGACCTATTAGAGGAGAAATGACATTTTTCGCAAAAGTACCGAAAATGGCAATTTTTGGCAAAACGGCAAAGGGGGGACCAAGGGAAATTTTTCAAAAATGGCCGATTTTTTAGTCGAACTTCGGAAGGCTAAAAAAATAGGAAATACAAGTCGCCTGATGGCCTAATTAGTATGGATTGAAAGCTAAACTATCCTAGATTTGTGCTATGCAAAATACCGCATGAAAAAAGACCTATTAGAGGAGAAATGACATTTTTCGCAAAAGTACCGAAAATGGCAATTTTTGGCAAAACGGCAAAGGGGGGACCAAGGGAAATTTTTCAAAAATGGCCGATTTTTTAGTCGAACTTCGGAAGGCTAAAAAAATAGGAAATACAAGTCGCCTGATAGCCTAATTAGTATGGATTGAAAGCTAAACTATCCTAGATTTGTGCTATGCAAAAAACCGCATGAAAAAAGACCTGTTAGAGGAGAAATGACATTTTTCGCAAAAGTACCGAAAATGGCAATTTTTGACAAAACGGCAAAGGGGGGACCAAGGGAAATTTTTCAAAAATGGCTTATTTTTTAGTCGAACTTAGGAAGGCAAAAAACATAGGAAATACAAGTCGCCTGATGGCCTAATTAGTATGGATTGAAAGCTAAACTATCCTAGATTTGTGCTATGCAGAAAACCGCATAAAAAAAAAAACCTGTTAGAGGAGAAATTACAATTTTCGCAAAAGTACCGAAAATGGCAATTTTTGGCAAAACAGCAATGGGGGGACCAGGGGAAATTTTTCAAAAATGGCCGGTTTTTTAGTCGAACTTCGGAAGGCTAAAAAAATAGGAAATACAAGTCGCCTGATGGCCTAATTAGTATGTATTGAAAGCTAAACTATCCTAGATTTGTGCTATGCAAAAAACCGCATGAAAAAAGACCTATTAGAGGAGAAATGACATTTTTCGCAAAAGTACCGAAAATGGCAATTTTTGGCAAAACGGCAAAGGGGGGACCAAGGGAAATTTTTCAAAAATGGCCGATTTTTTAGTCGAACTTCGGAAGGCTAAAAAAATAGGAAATACAAGTCGCCTGATGGCCTAATTAGTATGGATTGAAAGCTAAACTATCCTAGATTTGTGCTATGCAAAAAACCGCATGAAAAAAGAGCTATTAGAGGAGAAATGACATTTTTCGCAAAAGTACTGAAAATGGCAATTTTTGGCAAAACGGCAAAGGGGGGACCAAGGGAAATTTTTCAAAAATGGCCGATTTTTTAGTCGAACTTCGAAAGGCTAAAAAAATAGGAAATACAAGTCGCCTGATGGCCTAATTAGTATGGATTGAAAGCTAAACTATCCTAGATTTGTGCTATGCAAAAAACCGCATTAAAATTTACCTATTAGAGGAGAAATGACATTTTTCGCAAAAGTACCGAAAATGGCAATTTTTGGCAAAACGGCAAAGGGGGGACCAAGGGAAATTTTTCAAAAATGGCCGATTTTTTAGTCGAACTTCGGAAGGCTAAAAAAATAGGAAATACAAGTCGCCTGATGGCCTAATTAGTATGGATTGAACCCTAAATTATCCTAGATTTGTGCTATGCAAAAAACCGCATGAAAAAAGACCTATTAGAGGAGAAATGACATTTTTCGCAAAAGTACCGAAAATGGCAATTTTTGGCAAAACGGCAAAGGGGGGACCAAGGGAAATTTTTCAAAAATGGCCGATTTTTTAGTCGAACTTCGGAAGGCTAAAAAAATAGGAAATACAAGTCGCCTGATGGCCTAATTAGTATGGATTGAAAGCTAAACTATCCTAGATTTGTGCTATGCAAAAAACCGCATGAAAAAAGACCTGTTAGAGGAGAAATGACATTTTTCGCAAAAGTACCGAAAATGGCCATTTTTGGCAAAACGGCAAAGGGGGTACCAAGGGAAATTTTTCAAATTAATTAGTATGGATTGAAAGCTAAACTATCCTAGATTTGTGCTATGCAAAAAACCGCATGAATAAAGACCTGTTTGAGGAGAAATGACATTTTTCGCAAAAGTACCGAAAATGGCAATTTTTGGCAAAACGGCAAAGGGGGGACCAAGGGAAATTTTTCAAAAATGGCCGATTTTTTAGTCGAACTTCGGAAGGCTAAAAAAATAGGAAATACAAGTCGCCTGATGGCCTAATTAGTATGGATTGAAAGCTAAACTATCCTAGATTTGTGCTATGCAAAAAACCGCATAAAAAAAGACCTGTTAGAGGAGAAATGACATTTTTCGCAAAAGTACCGAAAATGGCAATTTGTGGCAAAACGGCAAAGGGGGGACCAAGGGAAATTTTTCAAAAATGGCCGATTTTTTAGTCGAACTTCGGAAGGCTAAAAAAATAGGAAATACAAGTCGCCTGATGGCCTAATTAGTATGGATTGAAAGCTAAACTATCCTAGATTTGTGCTATGCAAAAAACCGCATGAAAAAAGACCTGTTAGAGGAGAAATGACATTTTTCGCAAAAGTACCGAAAATGGCAATTTTTGGCAAAACGGCAAAGGGGGGACCAAGGGAAATTTTTCAAAAATGGCCGATTTTTTAGTCGAACTTCGGAAGGCTAAAAAAATAGGAAATACAAGTCGCCTGATAGCCTAATTAGTATGGATTGAAAGCTAAACTATCCTAGATTTGTGCTATGCAAAAAACCGCATGAAAAGAGACCTATTAGAGGAGAAATGACATTTTTCGCAAAAGTACCGAAAATGGCAATTTTTGGCAAAACGGCAAAGGGGGGACCAAGGGAAATTTTTCAAAAATGGCCGATTTTTTAGTCGAACTTCGGAAGGCTAAAAAAATAGGAAATACAAGTCGCCTGATGGCCTAATTAGTATGGATTGAAAGCTAAACTATCCTAGATTTGTGCTATGCAAAAAACCGCATGAAAAAAGACATATTAGAGGAGAAATGACATTTTTCGCAAAAGTACCGAAAATGGCAATTTTTGGCAAAACGGCAAAGGGGGGACCAAGAGAAATTTTTCAAAAATGGCCGATTTTTTAGTCGAACTTCGGAAGGCTAAAAAAATAGGAAATACAAGTCGCCTGATGGCCTAATTAGTATGGATTGAAAGCTAAACTATCCTAGATTTGTGCTATGCAAAAAACCGCATGAAAAAAGACCTATTAGAGGAGAAATGACATTTTTCGCAAAAGTACCGAAAATGGCAATTTTTGGCAAAACGGCAAAGGGGGGACCAAGGGAAATTTTTCAAAAATGGCCGATTTTTTAGTCGAACTTCGGAAGGCTAAAAAAATAGGAAATACAAGTCGCCTGATGGCCTAATTAGTATGGATTGAAAGCTAAACTATCCTAGATTTGTGCTATGCAAAAAACCGCATGAAAAAAGACCTATTAGAGGAGAAATGACATTTTTCGCAAAAGTACCGAAAATGGCAATTTTTGGCAAAACGGCAAAGGGGGAAAAAGGCAAATTTTTCAAAAATGGCCGATTTTTTAGTCGAACTTCGGAAGGCTAAAAAAATAGGAAATACAAGTCGCCTGATGGCCTAATTAGTATGGATTGAGAGCTAAACTATCCTAGATTTGTGCTATGCAAAAAACCGCATGAAAAAAGACGTGTTAGAGGAGAAATGACATTTTTCGCAAAAGTACCGAAAATGGCCATTTTTGGCAAAACGGCAAAGGGGGTACCAAGGGAAATTTTTCAAATTAATTAGTATGGATTGAAAGCTAAACTATCCTAGATTTGTGCTATGCAAAAAACCGCATGAAAAAAGACCTGTTAGAGGAGAAATGACATTTTTCGCAAAAGTACCGAAAATGGCAATTTTTGGCAAAACGGCAAAGGGGGGACCAAGGGAAATTTTTCAAAAATGGCCGATTTTTTAGTCGAACTTCGGAAGGCTAAAAAAATAGGAAATACAAGTCGCCTGATGGCCTAATTAGTATGGATTGAAAGCTAAACTATCCTAGATTTGTGCTATGCAAAAAACCGCATGAAAAAAGACCTATTAGAGGAGAAATGACATTTTTCGCAAAAGTACCGAAAATGGCAATTTTTGGCAAAACGGCAAAGGGGGGACCAAGGAAATTTTTCAAAAATGGCCGATTTTTTAGTCGAACTTCGGAAGGCTAAAAAAATAGGAAATACAAGTCGCCTGATGGCCTAATTAGTATGGATTGAAAGCTAAACTATCCTAGATTTGTGCTATGCAAAAAACCGCATGAAAAAAGACCTGTTAGAGGAGAAATGACATTTTTCGCAAAAGTACCGAAAATGGCAATTTTTGGCAAAACGGCAAAGGGGGGACCAAGGGAAATTTTTCAAAAATGGCCGATTTTTTAGTCGAACTTCGGAAGGCTAAAAAAATAGGAAATACAAGTCGCCTGATGGCCTAATTAGTATGGATTGAAAGCTAAACTATCCTAGATTTGTGCTATGCAAAAAACCGCATGAAAAAAGACCTATTAGAGGAGAAATGACATTTTTCGCAAAAGTACCGAAAATGGCAATTTTTGGCAAAACGGCAAAGGGGGGACCAAGGGAAATTTTTCAAAAATGGCCGATTTTTTAGTCGAACTTCGGAAGGCTAAAAAATAGGAAATACAAGTCGCCTGATGGCCTAATTAGTATGGATTGAAAGCTAAACTATCCTAGATTTGTGCTATGCAAAAAACCGCATGAAAAAAGACCTATTAGAGGAGAAATGACATTTTTCGCAAAAGTACCGAAAATGGCAATTTTTGGCAAAACGGCAAAGGGGGGACCAAGGGAAATTTTTCAAAAATGGCCGATTTTTTAGTCGAACTTCGGAAGGCTAAAAAAATAGGAAATACAAGTCGCCTGATGGCCTAATTAGTATGGATTGAAAGCTAAACTATCCTAGATTTGTGCTATGCAAAAAACCGCATGAAAAAAGACCTATTAGAGGAGAAATGACATTTTTCGCAAAAGTACCGAAAATGGCAATTTTTGGCAAAACGGCAAAGGGGGGACCAAGGGAAATTTTTCAAAAATGGCCGATTTTTTAGTCGAACTTCGGAAGGCTAAAAAAATAGGAAATACAAGTCGCCTGATGGCCTAATTAGTATGGATTGAAAGCTAAACTATCCTAGATTTGTGCTATGCAAAAAACCGCATGAAAAAAGACCTATTAGAGGAGAAATGACATTTTTCGCAAAAGTACCGAAAATGGCAATTTTTGGCAAAACGGCAAAGGGGGGACCAAGGGAAATTTTTCAAAAATGGCCGATTTTTTAGTCGAACTTCGGAAGGCTAAAAAAATAGGAAATACAAGTCGCCTGATGGCCTAATTAGTATGGATTGAAAGCTAAACTATCCTAGATTTGTGCTATGCAAAAAACCGCATGAAAAAAGACCTGTTAGGAGAAATGACATTTTTCGCAAAAGTACCGAAAATGGCAATTTTTGGCAAAACGGCAAAGGGGGGACCAAGGGAAATTTTTCAAAAATGGCCGATTTTTTAGTCGAACTTCGGAAGGCTAAAAAAATAGGAAATACAAGTCGCCTGATGGCCTAATTAGTATGGATTGAAAGCTAAACTATCCTAGATTTGTGCTATGCAAAAAACCGCATGAAAAAAGACCTGTTAGAGGAGAAATGACATTTTTCGCAAAAGTACCGAAAATGGCAATTTTTGGCAAAACGGCAAAGGGGGGAAAAAGGGAAATTTTTCAAAAATGGCCGATTTTTTAGTCGAACTTCGGAAGGCTAAAAAAATAGGAAATACAAGTCGCCTGATGGCCTAATTAGTATGGATTGAAAGCTAAACTATCCTAGATTTGTGCTATGCAAAAAACCGCATGAAAAAAGACCTATTAGAGGAGAAATGACATTTTTCGCAAAAGTACCGAAAATGGCAATTTTTGGCAAAACGGCAAAGGGGGGACCAAGGGAAATTTTTCAAAAATGGCCGATTTTTTAGTCGAACTTCGGAAGGCTAAAAAAATAGGAAATACAAGTCGCCTGATGGCCTAATTAGTATGGATTGAAAGCTAAACTATCCTAGATTTGTGCTATGCAAAAAACCGCATGAAAAAAGACCTATTAGAGGAGAAATGACATTTTTCGCAAAAGTACCGAAAATGGCAATTTTTGGCAAAACGGCAAAGGGGGGACCAAGGGAAATTTTTCAAAAATGGCCGATTTTTTAGTCGAACTTCGGAAGGCTAAAAAAATAGGAAATACAAGTCGCCTGATGGCCTAATTAGTATGGATTGAAAGCTAAACTATCCTAGATTTGTGCTATGCAAAAAACCGCATGAAAAAAGACCTGTTAGAGGAGAAATGACATTTTTCGCAAAAGTACCGAAAATGGCAATTTTTGGCAAAACGGCAAAGAGGGGACGAAGGAAATTTTTCAAAAATGGCCGATTTTTTAGTCGAACTTCGGAAGGCTAAAAAAATAGGAAATACAAGTCGCCTGATGGCCTAATTAGTATGGATTGAAAGCTAAACTATCCTAGATTTGTGCTATGCAAAAAACCGCATGAAAAAAGACCTATTAGAGGAGAAATGACATTTTTCGCAAAAGTACCGAAAATGGCAATTTTTGGCAAAACGGCAAAGGGGGGACCAAGGGAAATTTTTCAAAAATGGCCGATTTTTTAGTCGAACTTCGGAAGGCTAAAAAAATAGGAAATACAAGTCGCCTGATGGCCTAATTAGTATGGATTGAAAGCTAAACTATCCTAGATTTGTGCTATGCAAAAAACCGCATGAAAAAAGACCTATTAGAGGAGAAATGACATTTTTCGCAAAAGTACCGAAAATGGCAATTTTTGGCAAAACGGCAAAGGGGGGACCAAGGGAAATTTTTCAAAAATGGCCGATTTTTTAGTCGAACTTCGGAAGGCTAAAAAAATAGGAAATACAAGTCGCCTGATGGCCTAATTAGTATGGATTGAAAGCTAAACTATCCTAGATTTGTGCTATGCAAAAAACCGCATGAAAAAAGACCTATTAGAGGAGAAATGACATTTTTCGCAAAAGTACCGAAAATGGCAATTTTTGGCAAAACGGCAAAGGGGGGACCAAGGGAAATTTTTCAAAAATGGCCGATTTTTTAGTCGAACTTCGGAAGGCTAAAAAAATAGGAAATACAAGTCGCCTGATGGCCTAATTAGTATGGATTGAAAGCTAAACTATCCTAGATTTGTGCTATGCAAAAAACCGCATGAAAAAAGACCTATTAGAGGAGAAATGACATTTTTCGCAAAAGTACCGAAAATGGCAATTTTTGGCAAAACGGCAAAGGGGGGACCAAGGGAAATTTTTCAAAAATGGCCGATTTTTTAGTCGAACTTCGGAAGGCTAAAAAAATAGGAAATACAAGTCGCCTGATGGCCTAATTAGTATGGATTGAAAGCTAAACTATCCTAGATTTGTGCTATGCAAAAAACCGCATGAAAAAAGACCTATTAGAGGAGAAATGACATTTTTCGCAAAAGTACCGAAAATGGCAATTTTTGGCAAAACGGCAAAGGGGGGACCAAGGGAAATTTTTCAAAAATGGCCGATTTTTTAGTCGAACTTCGGAAGGCTAAAAAAATAGGAAATACAAGTCGCCTGATGGCCTAATTAGTATGGATTGAAAGCTAAACTATCCTAGATTTGTGCTATGCAAAAAACCGCATGAAAAAAGACCTATTAGAGGAGAAATGACATTTTTCGCAAAAGTACCGAAAGTGGCAATTTTTGGCAAAACGGCAAAGGGGGAAAAAGGCAAATTTTTCAAAAATGGCCGATTTTTTAGTCGAACTTCGGAAGGCTAAAAAAATAGGAAATACAAGTCGCCTGATGGCTTATATAGTATGGATTGAAAGCTAAACTATAATAGATTTGTGCTATGCAAGAAAGCGCATGAAAAAAGACCTATTAGGGGAGAAATGACATTTTTCGCAAAAGTACCGAAAATGGCAATTTTTGGCAAAACGGCAAAGGGGGAAAAAGGCAAATTTTTCAAAAATGGCCGATTTTTTAGTCGAACTTCGGAAGGCTAAAAAAATAGGAAATACAAGTCGCCTGATGGCCTAATTAGTATGGATTGAAAGCTAAACTATCCTAGATTTGTGCTATGCAAAAAACCGCATGAAAAAAGACCTATTAGAGGAGAAATGACATTTTTCGCAAAAGTACCGAAAATGGCAATTTTTGGCAAAACGGCAAAGGGGGGACCAAGGGAAATTTTTCAAAAATGGCCGATTTTTTAGTCGAACTTCGGAAGGCTAAAAAAATAGGAAATACAAGTCGCCTGATGGCCTAATTAGTATGGATTGAAAGCTAAACTATCCTAGATTTGTGCTATGCAAAAAACCGCATGAAAAAAGACCTATTAGAGGAGAAATGACATTTTTCGCAAAAGTACCGAAAATGGCAATTTTTGGCAAAACGGCAAAGGGGGGACCAAGGGAAATTTTTCAAAAATGGCCGATTTTTTAGTCGAACTTCGGAAGGCTAAAAAAATAGGAAATACAAGTCGCCTGATGGCCTAATTAGTATGGATTGAAAGCTAAACTATCCTAGATTTGTGCTATGCAAAAAACCGCATGAAAAAAGACCTGTTAGAGGAGAAATGACATTTTTCGCAAAAGTACCGAAAATGGCAATTTTTGGCAAAACGGCAAAGGGGGGACCAAGGGAAATTTTTCAAAAATGGCCGATTTTTTAGTCGAACTTCGGAAGGCTAAAAAAATAGGAAATACAAGTCGCCTGATGGCCTAATTAGTATGGATTGAAAGCTAAACTATCCTAGATTTGTGCTATGCAAAAAACCGCATGAAAAAAGACCTATTAGAGGAGAAATGACATTTTTCGCAAAAGTACCGAAAATGGCAATTTTTGGCAAAACGGCAAAGGGGGGACCAAGGGAAATTTTTCAAAAATGGCCGATTTTTTAGTCGAACTTCGGAAGGCTAAAAAAATAGGAAATACAAGTCGCCTGATGGCCTAATTAGTATGGATTGAAAGCTAAACTATCCTAGATTTGTGCTATGCAAAAAACCGCATGAAAAAAGACCTATTAGAGGAGAAATGACATTTTTCGCAAAAGTACCGAAAATGGCAATTTTTGGCAAAACGGCAAAGGGGGGACCAAGGGAAATTTTTCAAAAATGGCCGATTTTTTAGTCGAACTTCGGAAGGCTAAAAAAATAGGAAATACAAGTCGCCTGATGGCCTAATTAGTATGGATTGAAAGCTAAACTATCCTAGATTTGTGCTATGCAAAAAACCGCATGAAAAAAGACCTATTAGAGGAGAAATGACATTTTTCGCAAAAGTACCGAAAATGGCAATTTTTGGCAAAACGGCAAAGGGGGGACCAAGGGAAATTTTTCAAAAATGGCCGATTTTTTAGTCGAACTTCGGAAGGCTAAAAAAATAGGAAATACAAGTCGCCTGATGGCCTAATTAGTATGGATTGAAAGCTAAACTATCCTAGATTTGTGCTATGCAAAAAACCGCATGAAAAAAGACCTGTTAGAGGAGAAATGACATTTTTCGCAAAAGTACCGAAAATGGCAATTTTTGGCAAAACGGCAAAGGGGGGACCAAGGGAAATTTTTCAAAAATGGCCGATTTTTTAGTCGAACTTCGGAAGGCTAAAAAAATAGGAAATACAAGTCGCCTGATGGCCTAATTAGTATGGATTGAAAGCTAAACTATCCTAGATTTGTGCTATGCAAAAAACCGCATGAAAAAAGACCTATTAGAGGAGAAATGACATTTTTCGCAAAAGTACCGAAAATGGCAATTTTTGGCAAAACGGCAAAGGGGGGACCAAGGGAAATTTTTCAAAAATGGCCGATTTTTTAGTCGAACTTCGGAAGGCTAAAAAAATAGGAAATACAAGTCGCCTGATGGCCTAATTAGTATGGATTGAAAGCTAAACTATCCTAGATTTGTGCTATGCAAAAAACCGCATGAAAAAAGACCTATTAGAGGAGAAATGACATTTTTCGCAAAAGTACCGAAAATGGCAATTTTTGGCAAAACGGCAAAGGGGGGACCAAGGGAAATTTTTCAAAAATGGCCGATTTTTTAGTCGAACTTCGGAAGGCTAAAAAAATAGGAAATACAAGTCGCCTGATGGCCTAATTAGTATGGATTGAAAGCTAAACTATCCTAGATTTGTGCTATGCAAAAAACCGCATGAAAAAAGACCTATTAGAGGAGAAATGACATTTTTCGCAAAAGTACCGAAAATGGCAATTTTTGGCAAAACGGCAAAGGGGGGACCAAGGGAAATTTTTCAAAAATGGCCGATTTTTTAGTCGAACTTCGGAAGGCTAAAAAAATAGGAAATACAAGTCGCCTGATGGCCTAATTAGTATGGATTGAAAGCTAAACTATCCTAGATTTGTGCTATGCAAAAAACCGCATGAAAAAAGACCTATTAGAGGAGAAATGACATTTTTCGCAAAAGTACCGAAAATGGCAATTTTTGGCAAAACGGCAAAGGGGGGACCAAGGGAAATTTTTCAAAAATGGCCGATTTTTTAGTCGAACTTCGGAAGGCTAAAAAAATAGGAAATACAAGTCGCCTGATGGCCTAATTAGTATGGATTGAAAGCTAAACTATCCTAGATTTGTGCTATGCAAAAAACCGCATGAAAAAAGACCTATTAGAGGAGAAATGACATTTTTCGCAAAAGTACCGAAAATGGCAATTTTTGGCAAAACGGCAAAGGGGGGACCAAGGGAAATTTTTCAAAAATGGCCGATTTTTTAGTCGAACTTCGGAAGGCTAAAAAAATAGGAAATACAAGTCGCCTGATGGCCTAATTAGTATGGATTGAAAGCTAAACTATCCTAGATTTGTGCTATGCAAAAAACCGCATGAAAAAAGACCTATTAGAGGAGAAATGACATTTTTCGCAAAAGTACCGAAAATGGCAATTTTTGGCAAAACGGCAAAGGGGGGACCAAGGGAAATTTTTCAAAAATGGCCGATTTTTTAGTCGAACTTCGGAAGGCTAAAAAAATAGGAAATACAAGTCGCCTGATGGCCTAATTAGTATGGATTGAAAGCTAAACTATCCTAGATTTGTGCTATGCAAAAAACCGCATGAAAAAAGACCTATTAGAGGAGAAATGACATTTTTCGCAAAAGTACCGAAAATGGCAATTTTTGGCAAAACGGCAAAGGGGGGACCAAGGGAAATTTTTCAAAAATGGCCGATTTTTTAGTCGAACTTCGGAAGGCTAAAAAAATAGGAAATACAAGTCGCCTGATGGCCTAATTAGTATGGATTGAAAGCTAAACTATCCTAGATTTGTGCTATGCAAAAAACCGCATGAAAAAAGACCTATTAGAGGAGAAATGACATTTTTCGCAAAAGTACCGAAAATGGCAATTTTTGGCAAAACGGCAAAGGGGGGACCAAGGGAAATTTTTCAAAAATGGCCGATTTTTTAGTCGAACTTCGGAAGGCTAAAAAAATAGGAAATACAAGTCGCCTGATGGCCTAATTAGTATGGATTGAAAGCTAAACTATCCTAGATTTGTGCTATGCAAAAAACCGCATGAAAAAAGACCTATTAGAGGAGAAATGACATTTTTCGCAAAAGTACCGAAAATGGCAATTTTTGGCAAAACGGCAAAGGGGGGACCAAGGGAAATTTTTCAAAAATGGCCGATTTTTTAGTCGAACTTCGGAAGGCTAAAAAAATAGGAAATACAAGTCGCCTGATGGCCTAATTAGTATGGATTGAAAGCTAAACTATCCTAGATTTGTGCTATGCAAAAAACCGCATGAAAAAAGACCTATTAGAGGAGAAATGACATTTTTCGCAAAAGTACCGAAAATGGCAATTTTTGGCAAAACGGCAAAGGGGGGACCAAGGGAAATTTTTCAAAAATGGCCGATTTTTTAGTCGAACTTCGGAAGGCTAAAAAAATAGGAAATACAAGTCGCCTGATGGCCTAATTAGTATGGATTGAAAGCTAAACTATCCTAGATTTGTGCTATGCAAAAAACCGCATGAAAAAAGACCTATTAGAGGAGAAATGACATTTTTCGCAAAAGTACCGAAAATGGCAATTTTTGGCAAAACGGCAAAGGGGGGACCAAGGGAAATTTTTCAAAAATGGCCGATTTTTTAGTCGAACTTCGGAAGGCTAAAAAAATAGGAAATACAAGTCGCCTGATGGCCTAATTAGTATGGATTGAAAGCTAAACTATCCTAGATTTGTGCTATGCAAAAAACCGCATGAAAAAAGACCTATTAGAGGAGAAATGACATTTTTCGCAAAAGTACCGAAAATGGCAATTTTTGGCAAAACGGCAAAGGGGGGACCAAGGGAAATTTTTCAAAAATGGCCGATTTTTTAGTCGAACTTCGGAAGGCTAAAAAATAGGAAATACAAGTCGCCTGATGGCCTAATTAGTATGGATTGAAAGCTAAACTATCCTAGATTTGTGCTATGCAAAAAACCGCATGAAAAAAGACCTATTAGAGGAGAAATGACATTTTTCGCAAAAGTACCGAAAATGGCAATTTTTGGCAAAACGGCAAAGGGGGGACCAAGGGAAATTTTTCAAAAATGGCCGATTTTTTAGTCGAACTTCGGAAGGCTAAAAAAATAGGAAATACAAGTCGCCTGATGGCCTAATTAGTATGGATTGAAAGCTAAACTATCCTAGATTTGTGCTATGCAAAAAACCGCATGAAAAAAGACCTATTAAAGGAGAAATGACATTTTTCGCAAAAGTACCGAAAATGGCAATTTTTGGCAAAACGGCAAAGGGGGGACCAAGGGAAATTTTTCAAAAATGGCCGATTTTTTAGTCGAACTTCGGAAGGCTAAAAAAATAGGAAATACAAGTCGCCTGATGGCCTAATTAGTATGGATTGAAAGCTAAACTATCCTAGATTTGTGCTATGCAAAAAACCGCATGAAAAAAGACCTATTAAAGGAGAAATGACATTTTTCGCAAAAGTACCGAAAATGGCAATTTTTGGCAAAACGGCAAAGGGGGGACCAAGGGAAATTTTTCAAAAATGGCCGATTTTTTAGTCGAACTTCGGAAGGCTAAAAAAATAGGAAATACAAGTCGCCTGATGGCCTAATTAGTATGGATTGAAAGCTAAACTATCCTAGATTTGTGCTATGCAAAAAACCGCATGAAAAAAGACCTATTAAAGGAGAAATGACATTTTTCGCAAAAGTACCGAAAATGGCAATTTTTGGCAAAACGGCAAAGGGGGGACCAAGGGAAATTTTTCAAAAATGGCCGATTTTTTAGTCGAACTTCGGAAGGCTAAAAAAATAGGAAATACAAGTCGCCTGATGGCCTAATTAGTATGGATTGAAAGCTAAACTATCCTAGATTTGTGCTATGCAAAAAACCGCATGAAAAAAGACCTATTAAAGGAGAAATGACATTTTTCGCAAAAGTACCGAAAATGGCAATTTTTGGCAAAACGGCAAAGGGGGGACCAAGGGAAATTTTTCAAAAATGGCCGATTTTTTAGTCGAACTTCGGAAGGCTAAAAAAATAGGAAATACAAGTCGCCTGATGGCCTAATTAGTATGGATTGAAAGCTAAACTATCCTAGATTTGTGCTATGCAAAAAACCGCATGAAAAAAGACCTATTAAAGGAGAAATGACATTTTTCGCAAAAGTACCGAAAATGGCAATTTTTGGCAAAACGGCAAAGGGGGGACCAAGGGAAATTTTTCAAAAATGGCCGATTTTTTAGTCGAACTTCGGAAGGCTAAAAAAATAGGAAATACAAGTCGCCTGATGGCCTAATTAGTATGGATTGAAAGCTAAACTATCCTAGATTTGTGCTATGCAAAAAACCGCATGAAAAAAGACCTATAAAGGAGAAATGACATTTTTCGCAAAAGTACCGAAAATGGCAATTTTTGGCAAAACGGCAAAGGGGGGACCAAGGGAAATTTTTCAAAAATGGCCGATTTTTTAGTCGAACTTCGAAAGGCTAAAAAAATAGGAAATACAAGTCGCCTGATGGCCTAATTAGTATGGATTGAAAGCTAAACTATCCTAGATTTGTGCTATGCAAAAAACCGCATGAAAAAAGACCTATTAAAGGAGAAATGACATTTTTCGCAAAAGTACCGAAAATGGCAATTTTTGGCAAAACGGCAAAGGGGGGACCAAGGGAAATTTTTCAAAAATGGCCGATTTTTTAGTCGAACTTCGGAAGGCTAAAAAAATAGGAAATACAAGTCGCCTGATGGCCTAATTAGTATGGATTGAAAGCTAAACTATCCTAGATTTGTGCTATGCAAAAAACCGCATGAAAAAAGACCTATTAAAGGAGAAATGACATTTTTCGCAAAAGTACCGAAAATGGCAATTTTTGGCAAAACGGCAAAGGGGGGACCAAGGGAAATTTTTCAAAAATGGCCGATTTTTTAGTCGAACTTCGAAAGGCTAAAAAAATAGGAAATACAAGTCGCCTGATGGCCTAATTAGTATGGATTGAAAGCTAAACTATCCTAGATTTGTGCTATGCAAAAAACCGCATGAAAAAAGACCTATTAAAGGAGAAATGACATTTTTCGCAAAAGTACCGAAAATGGCAATTTTTGGCAAAACGGCAAAGGGGGGACCAAGGGAAATTTTTCAAAAATGGCCGATTTTTTAGTCGAACTTCGGAAGGCTAAAAAAATAGGAAATACAAGTCGCCTGATGGCCTAATTAGTATGGATTGAAAGCTAAACTATCCTAGATTTGTGCTATGCAAAAAACCGCATGAAAAAAGACCTATTAAAGGAGAAATGACATTTTTCGCAAAAGTACCGAAAATGGCAATTTTTGGCAAAACGGCAAAGGGGGGACCAAGGGAAATTTTTCAAAAATGGCCGATTTTTTAGTCGAACTTCGAAAGGCTAAAAAAATAGGAAATACAAGTCGCCTGATGGCCTAATTAGTATGGATTGAAAGCTAAACTATCCTAGATTTGTGCTATGCAAAAAACCGCATGAAAAAAGACCTATTAAAGGAGAAATGACATTTTTCGCAAAAGTACCGAAAATGGCAATTTTTGGCAAAACGGCAAAGGGGGGACCAAGGGAAATTTTTCAAAAATGGCCGATTTTTTAGTCGAACTTCGGAAGGCTAAAAAAATAGGAAATACAAGTCGCCTGATGGCCTAATTAGTATGGATTGAAAGCTAAACTATCCTAGATTTGTGCTATGCAAAAAACCGCATGAAAAAAGACCTATTAAAGGAGAAATGACATTTTTCGCAAAAGTACCGAAAATGGCAATTTTTGGCAAAACGGCAAAGGGGGGACCAAGGGAAATTTTTCAAAAATGGCCGATTTTTTAGTCGAACTTCGAAAGGCTAAAAAAATAGGAAATACAAGTCGCCTGATGGCCTAATTAGTATGGATTGAAAGCTAAACTATCCTAGATTTGTGCTATGCAAAAAACCGCATGAAAAAAGACCTATTAAAGGAGAAATGACATTTTTCGCAAAAGTACCGAAAATGGCAATTTTTGGCAAAACGGCAAAGGGGGGACCAAGGGAAATTTTTCAAAAATGGCCGATTTTTTAGTCGAACTTCGAAAGGCTAAAAAAATAGGAAATACAAGTCGCCTGATGGCCTAATTAGTATGGATTGAAAGCTAAACTATCCTAGATTTGTGCTATGCAAAAAACCGCATGAAAAAAGACCTATTAAAGGAGAAATGACATTTTTCGCAAAAGTACCGAAAATGGCAATTTTTGGCAAAACGGCAAAGGGGGGACCAAGGGAAATTTTTCAAAAATGGCCGATTTTTTAGTCGAACTTCGAAAGGCTAAAAAAATAGGAAATACAAGTCGCCTGATGGCCTAATTAGTATGGATTGAAAGCTAAACTATCCTAGATTTGTGCTATGCAAAAAACCGCATGAAAAAAGACCTATTAAGGAGAAATGACATTTTTCGCAAAAGTACCGAAAATGGCAATTTTTGGCAAAACGGCAAAGGGGGGACCAAGGGAAATTTTTCAAAAATGGCCGATTTTTTAGTCGAACTTCGAAAGGCTAAAAAAATAGGAAATACAAGTCGCCTGATGGCCTAATTAGTATGGATTGAAAGCTAAACTATCCTAGATTTGTGCTATGCAAAAAACCGCATGAAAAAAGACCTATTAAAGGAGAAATGACATTTTTCGCAAAAGTACCGAAAATGGCAATTTTTGGCAAAACGGCAAAGGGGGGACCAAGGGAAATTTTTCAAAAATGGCCGATTTTTTAGTCGAACTTCGAAAGGCTAAAAAAATAGGAAATACAAGTCGCCTGATGGCCTAATTAGTATGGATTGAAAGCTAAACTATCCTAGATTTGTGCTATGCAAAAAACCGCATGAAAAAAGACCTATTAAAGGAGAAATGACATTTTTCGCAAAAGTACCGAAAATGGCAATTTTTGGCAAAACGGCAAAGGGGGGACCAAGGGAAATTTTTCAAAAATGGCCGATTTTTTAGTCGAACTTCGAAAGGCTAAAAAAATAGGAAATACAAGTCGCCTGATGGCCTAATTAGTATGGATTGAAAGCTAAACTATCCTAGATTTGTGCTATGCAAAAAACCGCATGAAAAAAGACCTATTAAAGGAGAAATGACATTTTTCGCAAAAGTACCGAAAATGGCAATTTTTGGCAAAACGGCAAAGGGGGGACCAAGGGAAATTTTTCAAAAATGGCCGATTTTTTAGTCGAACTTCGAAAGGCTAAAAAAATAGGAAATACAAGTCGCCTGATGGCCTAATTAGTATGGATTGAAAGCTAAACTATCCTAGATTTGTGCTATGCAAAAAACCGCATGAAAAAAGACCTATTAAAGGAGAAATGACATTTTTCGCAAAAGTACCGAAAATGGCAATTTTTGGCAAAACGGCAAAGGGGGGACCAAGGGAAATTTTTCAAAAATGGCCGATTTTTTAGTCGAACTTCGAAAGGCTAAAAAAATAGGAAATACAAGTCGCCTGATGGCCTAATTAGTATGGATTGAAAGCTAAACTATCCTAGATTTGTGCTATGCAAAAAACCGCATGAAAAAAGACCTATTAAAGGAGAAATGACATTTTTCGCAAAAGTACCGAAAATGGCAATTTTTGGCAAAACGGCAAAGGGGGGACCAAGGGAAATTTTTCAAAAATGGCCGATTTTTTAGTCGAACTTCGAAAGGCTAAAAAAATAGGAAATACAAGTCGCCTGATGGCCTAATTAGTATGGATTGAAAGCTAAACTATCCTAGATTTGTGCTATGCAAAAAACCGCATGAAAAAAGACCTATTAAAGGAGAAATGACATTTTTCGCAAAAGTACCGAAAATGGCAATTTTTGGCAAAACGGCAAAGGGGGGACCAAGGGAAATTTTTCAAAAATGGCCGATTTTTTAGTCGAACTTCGAAAGGCTAAAAAAATAGGAAATACAAGTCGCCTGATGGCCTAATTAGTATGGATTGAAAGCTAAACTATCCTAGATTTGTGCTATGCAAAAAACCGCATGAAAAAAGACCTATTAAAGGAGAAATGACATTTTTCGCAAAAGTACCGAAAATGGCAATTTTTGGCAAAACGGCAAAGGGGGGACCAAGGGAAATTTTTCAAAAATGGCCGATTTTTTAGTCGAACTTCGAAAGGCTAAAAAAATAGGAAATACAAGTCGCCTGATGGCCTAATTAGTATGGATTGAAAGCTAAACTATCCTAGATTTGTGCTATGCAAAAAACCGCATGAAAAAAGACCTATTAAAGGAGAAATGACATTTTTCGCAAAAGTACCGAAAATGGCAATTTTTGGCAAAACGGCAAAGGGGGGACCAAGGGAAATTTTTCAAAAATGGCCGATTTTTTAGTCGAACTTCGAAAGGCTAAAAAAATAGGAAATACAAGTCGCCTGATGGCCTAATTAGTATGGATTGAAAGCTAAACTATCCTAGATTTGTGCTATGCAAAAAACCGCATGAAAAAAGACCTATTAAAGGAGAAATGACATTTTTCGCAAAAGTACCGAAAATGGCAATTTTTGGCAAAACGGCAAAGGGGGGACCAAGGGAAATTTTTCAAAAATGGCCGATTTTTTAGTCGAACTTCGAAAGGCTAAAAAAATAGGAAATACAAGTCGCCTGATGGCCTAATTAGTATGGATTGAAAGCTAAACTATCCTAGATTTGTGCTATGCAAAAAACCGCATGAAAAAAGACCTATTAAAGGAGAAATGACATTTTTCGCAAAAGTACCGAAAATGGCAATTTTTGGCAAAACGGCAAAGGGGGGACCAAGGGAAATTTTTCAAAAATGGCCGATTTTTTAGTCGAACTTCGAAAGGCTAAAAAAATAGGAAATACAAGTCGCCTGATGGCCTAATTAGTATGGATTGAAAGCTAAACTATCCTAGATTTGTGCTATGCAAAAAACCGCATGAAAAAAGACCTATTAAAGGAGAAATGACATTTTTCGCAAAAGTACCGAAAATGGCAATTTTTGGCAAAACGGCAAAGGGGGGACCAAGGGAAATTTTTCAAAAATGGCCGATTTTTTAGTCGAACTTCGAAAGGCTAAAAAAATAGGAAATACAAGTCGCCTGATGGCCTAATTAGTATGGATTGAAAGCTAAACTATCCTAGATTTGTGCTATGCAAAAAACCGCATGAAAAAAGACCTATTAAAGGAGAAATGACATTTTTCGCAAAAGTACCGAAAATGGCAATTTTTGGCAAAACGGCAAAGGGGGGACCAAGGGAAATTTTTCAAAAATGGCCGATTTTTTAGTCGAACTTCGAAAGGCTAAAAAAATAGGAAATACAAGTCGCCTGATGGCCTAATTAGTATGGATTGAAAGCTAAACTATCCTAGATTTGTGCTATGCAAAAAACCGCATGAAAAAAGACCTATTAAAGGAGAAATGACATTTTTCGCAAAAGTACCGAAAATGGCAATTTTTGGCAAAACGGCAAAGGGGGGACCAAGGGAAATTTTTCAAAAATGGCCGATTTTTTAGTCGAACTTCGAAAGGCTAAAAAAATAGGAAATACAAGTCGCCTGATGGCCTAATTAGTATGGATTGAAAGCTAAACTATCCTAGATTTGTGCTATGCAAAAAACCGCATGAAAAAAGACCTATTAAAGGAGAAATGACATTTTTCGCAAAAGTACCGAAAATGGCAATTTTTGGCAAAACGGCAAAGGGGGGACCAAGGGAAATTTTTCAAAAATGGCCGATTTTTTAGTCGAACTTCGAAAGGCTAAAAAAATAGGAAATACAAGTCGCCTGATGGCCTAATTAGTATGGATTGAAAGCTAAACTATCCTAGATTTGTGCTATGCAAAAAACCGCATGAAAAAAGACCTATTAAAGGAGAAATGACATTTTTCGCAAAAGTACCGAAAATGGCAATTTTTGGCAAAACGGCAAAGGGGGGACCAAGGGAAATTTTTCAAAAATGGCCGATTTTTTAGTCGAACTTCGAAAGGCTAAAAAAATAGGAAATACAAGTCGCCTGATGGCCTAATTAGTATGGATTGAAAGCTAAACTATCCTAGATTTGTGCTATGCAAAAAACCGCATGAAAAAAGACCTATTAAAGGAGAAATGACATTTTTCGCAAAAGTACCGAAAATGGCAATTTTTGGCAAAACGGCAAAGGGGGGACCAAGGGAAATTTTTCAAAAATGGCCGATTTTTTAGTCGAACTTCGAAAGGCTAAAAAAATAGGAAATACAAGTCGCCTGATGGCCTAATTAGTATGGATTGAAAGCTAAACTATCCTAGATTTGTGCTATGCAAAAAACCGCATGAAAAAAGACCTATTAAAGGAGAAATGACATTTTTCGCAAAAGTACCGAAAATGGCAATTTTTGGCAAAACGGCAAAGGGGGGACCAAGGGAAATTTTTCAAAAATGGCCGATTTTTTAGTCGAACTTCGAAAGGCTAAAAAAATAGGAAATACAAGTCGCCTGATGGCCTAATTAGTATGGATTGAAAGCTAAACTATCCTAGATTTGTGCTATGCAAAAAACCGCATGAAAAAAGACCTATTAAAGGAGAAATGACATTTTTCGCAAAAGTACCGAAAATGGCAATTTTTGGCAAAACGGCAAAGGGGGGACCAAGGGAAATTTTTCAAAAATGGCCGATTTTTTAGTCGAACTTCGAAAGGCTAAAAAAATAGGAAATACAAGTCGCCTGATGGCCTAATTAGTATGGATTGAAAGCTAAACTATCCTAGATTTGTGCTATGCAAAAAACCGCATGAAAAAAGACCTATTAAAGGAGAAATGACATTTTTCGCAAAAGTACCGAAAATGGCAATTTTTGGCAAAACGGCAAAGGGGGGACCAAGGGAAATTTTTCAAAAATGGCCGATTTTTTAGTCGAACTTCGAAAGGCTAAAAAAATAGGAAATACAAGTCGCCTGATGGCCTAATTAGTATGGATTGAAAGCTAAACTATCCTAGATTTGTGCTATGCAAAAAACCGCATGAAAAAAGACCTATTAAAGGAGAAATGACATTTTTCGCAAAAGTACCGAAAATGGCAATTTTTGGCAAAACGGCAAAGGGGGGACCAAGGGAAATTTTTCAAAAATGGCCGATTTTTTAGTCGAACTTCGAAAGGCTAAAAAAATAGGAAATACAAGTCGCCTGATGGCCTAATTAGTATGGATTGAAAGCTAAACTATCCTAGATTTGTGCTATGCAAAAAACCGCATGAAAAAAGACCTATAAAGGAGAAATGACATTTTTCGCAAAAGTACCGAAAATGGCAATTTTTGGCAAAACGGCAAAGGGGGGACCAAGGGAAATTTTTCAAAAATGGCCGATTTTTTAGTCGAACTTCGAAAGGCTAAAAAAATAGGAAATACAAGTCGCCTGATGGCCTAATTAGTATGGATTGAAAGCTAAACTATCCTAGATTTGTGCTATGCAAAAAACCGCATGAAAAAAGACCTATTAAAGGAGAAATGACATTTTTCGCAAAAGTACCGAAAATGGCAATTTTTGGCAAAACGGCAAAGGGGGGACCAAGGGAAATTTTTCAAAAATGGCCGATTTTTTAGTCGAACTTCGAAAGGCTAAAAAAATAGGAAATACAAGTCGCCTGATGGCCTAATTAGTATGGATTGAAAGCTAAACTATCCTAGATTTGTGCTATGCAAAAAACCGCATGAAAAAAGACCTATTAAAGGAGAAATGACATTTTTCGCAAAAGTACCGAAAATGGCAATTTTTGGCAAAACGGCAAAGGGGGGACCAAGGGAAATTTTTCAAAAATGGCCGATTTTTTAGTCGAACTTCGAAAGGCTAAAAAAATAGGAAATACAAGTCGCCTGATGGCCTAATTAGTATGGATTGAAAGCTAAACTATCCTAGATTTGTGCTATGCAAAAAACCGCATGAAAAAAGACCTATTAAAGGAGAAATGACATTTTTCGCAAAAGTACCGAAAATGGCAATTTTTGGCAAAACGGCAAAGGGGGGACCAAGGGAAATTTTTCAAAAATGGCCGATTTTTTAGTCGAACTTCGAAAGGCTAAAAAAATAGGAAATACAAGTCGCCTGATGGCCTAATTAGTATGGATTGAAAGCTAAACTATCCTAGATTTGTGCTATGCAAAAAACCGCATGAAAAAAGACCTATTAAAGGAGAAATGACATTTTTCGCAAAAGTACCGAAAATGGCAATTTTTGGCAAAACGGCAAAGGGGGGACCAAGGGAAATTTTTCAAAAATGGCCGATTTTTTAGTCGAACTTCGAAAGGCTAAAAAAATAGGAAATACAAGTCGCCTGATGGCCTAATTAGTATGGATTGAAAGCTAAACTATCCTAGATTTGTGCTATGCAAAAAACCGCATGAAAAAAGACCTATTAAAGGAGAAATGACATTTTTCGCAAAAGTACCGAAAATGGCAATTTTTGGCAAAACGGCAAAGGGGGGACCAAGGGAAATTTTTCAAAAATGGCCGATTTTTTAGTCGAACTTCGAAAGGCTAAAAAAATAGGAAATACAAGTCGCCTGATGGCCTAATTAGTATGGATTGAAAGCTAAACTATCCTAGATTTGTGCTATGCAAAAAACCGCATGAAAAAAGACCTATTAAAGGAGAAATGACATTTTTCGCAAAAGTACCGAAAATGGCAATTTTTGGCAAAACGGCAAAGGGGGGACCAAGGGAAATTTTTCAAAAATGGCCGATTTTTTAGTCGAACTTCGAAAGGCTAAAAAAATAGGAAATACAAGTCGCCTGATGGCCTAATTAGTATGGATTGAAAGCTAAACTATCCTAGATTTGTGCTATGCAAAAAACCGCATGAAAAAAGACCTATTAAAGGAGAAATGACATTTTTCGCAAAAGTACCGAAAATGGCAATTTTTGGCAAAACGGCAAAGGGGGGACCAAGGGAAATTTTTCAAAAATGGCCGATTTTTTAGTCGAACTTCGAAAGGCTAAAAAAATAGGAAATACAAGTCGCCTGATGGCCTAATTAGTATGGATTGAAAGCTAAACTATCCTAGATTTGTGCTATGCAAAAAACCGCATGAAAAAAGACCTATTAAAGGAGAAATGACATTTTTCGCAAAAGTACCGAAAATGGCAATTTTTGGCAAAACGGCAAAGGGGGGACCAAGGGAAATTTTTCAAAAATGGCCGATTTTTTAGTCGAACTTCGAAAGGCTAAAAAAATAGGAAATACAAGTCGCCTGATGGCCTAATTAGTATGGATTGAAAGCTAAACTATCCTAGATTTGTGCTATGCAAAAAACCGCATGAAAAAAGACCTATTAAAGGAGAAATGACATTTTTCGCAAAAGTACCGAAAATGGCAATTTTTGGCAAAACGGCAAAGGGGGGACCAAGGGAAATTTTTCAAAAATGGCCGATTTTTTAGTCGAACTTCCAAAGGCTAAAAAAATAGGAAATACAAGTCGCCTGATGGCCTAATTAGTATGGATTGAAAGCTAAACTATCCTAGATTTGTGCTATGCAAAAAACCGCATGAAAAAAGACCTATTAAAGGAGAAATGACATTTTTCGCAAAAGTACCGAAAATGGCAATTTTTGGCAAAACGGCAAAGGGGGGACCAAGGGAAATTTTTCAAAAATGGCCGATTTTTTAGTCGAACTTCCAAAGGCTAAAAAAATAGGAAATACAAGTCGCCTGATGGCCTAATTAGTATGGATTGAAAGCTAAACTATCCTAGATTTGTGCTATGCAAAAAACCGCATGAAAAAAGACCTATTAAAGGAGAAATGACATTTTTCGCAAAAGTACCGAAAATGGCAATTTTTGGCAAAACGGCAAAGGGGGGACCAAGGGAAATTTTTCAAAAATGGCCGATTTTTTAGTCGAACTTCCAAAGGCTAAAAAAATAGGAAATACAAGTCGCCTGATGGCCTAATTAGTATGGATTGAAAGCTAAACTATCCTAGATTTGTGCTATGCAAAAAACCGCATGAAAAAAGACCTATTAAAGGAGAAATGACATTTTTCGCAAAAGTACCGAAAATGGCAATTTTTGGCAAAACGGCAAAGGGGGGACCAAGGGAAATTTTTCAAAAATGGCCGATTTTTTAGTCGAACTTCCAAAGGCTAAAAAAATAGGAAATACAAGTCGCCTGATGGCCTAATTAGTATGGATTGAAAGCTAAACTATCCTAGATTTGTGCTATGCAAAAAACCGCATGAAAAAAGACCTATTAAAGGAGAAATGACATTTTTCGCAAAAGTACCGAAAATGGCAATTTTTGGCAAAACGGCAAAGGGGGGACCAAGGGAAATTTTTCAAAAATGGCCGATTTTTTAGTCGAACTTCCAAAGGCTAAAAAAATAGGAAATACAAGTCGCCTGATGGCCTAATTAGTATGGATTGAAAGCTAAACTATCCTAGATTTGTGCTATGCAAAAAACCGCATGAAAAAAGACCTATTAAAGGAGAAATGACATTTTTCGCAAAAGTACCGAAAATGGCAATTTTTGGCAAAACGGCAAAGGGGGGACCAAGGGAAATTTTTCAAAAATGGCCGATTTTTTAGTCGAACTTCCAAAGGCTAAAAAAATAGGAAATACAAGTCGCCTGATGGCCTAATTAGTATGGATTGAAAGCTAAACTATCCTAGATTTGTGCTATGCAAAAAACCGCATGAAAAAAGACCTATTAAAGGAGAAATGACATTTTTCGCAAAAGTACCGAAAATGGCAATTTTTGGCAAAACGGCAAAGGGGGGACCAAGGGAAATTTTTCAAAAATGGCCGATTTTTTAGTCGAACTTCCAAAGGCTAAAAAAATAGGAAATACAAGTCGCCTGATGGCCTAATTAGTATGGATTGAAAGCTAAACTATCCTAGATTTGTGCTATGCAAAAAACCGCATGAAAAAAGACCTATTAAAGGAGAAATGACATTTTTCGCAAAAGTACCGAAAATGGCAATTTTTGGCAAAACGGCAAAGGGGGGACCAAGGGAAATTTTTCAAAAATGGCCGATTTTTTAGTCGAACTTCCAAAGGCTAAAAAAATAGGAAATACAAGTCGCCTGATGGCCTAATTAGTATGGATTGAAAGCTAAACTATCCTAGATTTGTGCTATGCAAAAAACCGCATGAAAAAAGACCTATTAAAGGAGAAATGACATTTTTCGCAAAAGTACCGAAAATGGCAATTTTTGGCAAAACGGCAAAGGGGGGACCAAGGGAAATTTTTCAAAAATGGCCGATTTTTTAGTCGAACTTCCAAAGGCTAAAAAAATAGGAAATACAAGTCGCCTGATGGCCTAATTAGTATGGATTGAAAGCTAAACTATCCTAGATTTGTGCTATGCAAAAAACCGCATGAAAAAAGACCTATTAAAGGAGAAATGACATTTTTCGCAAAAGTACCGAAAATGGCAATTTTTGGCAAAACGGCAAAGGGGGGACCAAGGGAAATTTTTCAAAAATGGCCGATTTTTTAGTCGAACTTCCAAAGGCTAAAAAAATAGGAAATACAAGTCGCCTGATGGCCTAATTAGTATGGATTGAAAGCTAAACTATCCTAGATTTGTGCTATGCAAAAAACCGCATGAAAAAAGACCTATTAAAGGAGAAATGACATTTTTCGCAAAAGTACCGAAAATGGCAATTTTTGGCAAAACGGCAAAGGGGGGACCAAGGGAAATTTTTCAAAAATGGCCGATTTTTTAGTCGAACTTCAAAGGCTAAAAAAATAGGAAATACAAGTCGCCTGATGGCCTAATTAGTATGGATTGAAAGCTAAACTATCCTAGATTTGTGCTATGCAAAAAACCGCATGAAAAAAGACCTATTAAAGGAGAAATGACATTTTTCGCAAAAGTACCGAAAATGGCAATTTTTGGCAAAACGGCAAAGGGGGGACCAAGGGAAATTTTTCAAAAATGGCCGATTTTTTAGTCGAACTTCCAAAGGCTAAAAAAATAGGAAATACAAGTCGCCTGATGGCCTAATTAGTATGGATTGAAAGCTAAACTATCCTAGATTTGTGCTATGCAAAAAACCGCATGAAAAAAGACCTATTAAAGGAGAAATGACATTTTTCGCAAAAGTACCGAAAATGGCAATTTTTGGCAAAACGGCAAAGGGGGGACCAAGGGAAATTTTTCAAAAATGGCCGATTTTTTAGTCGAACTTCCAAAGGCTAAAAAAATAGGAAATACAAGTCGCCTGATGGCCTAATTAGTATGGATTGAAAGCTAAACTATCCTAGATTTGTGCTATGCAAAAAACCGCATGAAAAAAGACCTATTAAAGGAGAAATGACATTTTTCGCAAAAGTACCGAAAATGGCAATTTTTGGCAAAACGGCAAAGGGGGGACCAAGGGAAATTTTTCAAAAATGGCCGATTTTTTAGTCGAACTTCCAAAGGCTAAAAAAATAGGAAATACAAGTCGCCTGATGGCCTAATTAGTATGGATTGAAAGCTAAACTATCCTAGATTTGTGCTATGCAAAAAACCGCATGAAAAAAGACCTATTAAAGGAGAAATGACATTTTTCGCAAAAGTACCGAAAATGGCAATTTTTGGCAAAACGGCAAAGGGGGGACCAAGGGAAATTTTTCAAAAATGGCCGATTTTTTAGTCGAACTTCCAAAGGCTAAAAAAATAGGAAATACAAGTCGCCTGATGGCCTAATTAGTATGGATTGAAAGCTAAACTATCCTAGATTTGTGCTATGCAAAAAACCGCATGAAAAAAGACCTATTAAAGGAGAAATGACATTTTTCGCAAAAGTACCGAAAATGGCAATTTTTGGCAAAACGGCAAAGGGGGGACCAAGGGAAATTTTTCAAAAATGGCCGATTTTTTAGTCGAACTTCCAAAGGCTAAAAAAATAGGAAATACAAGTCGCCTGATGGCCTAATTAGTATGGATTGAAAGCTAAACTATCCTAGATTTGTGCTATGCAAAAAACCGCATGAAAAAAGACCTATTAAAGGAGAAATGACATTTTTCGCAAAAGTACCGAAAATGGCAATTTTTGGCAAAACGGCAAAGGGGGGACCAAGGGAAATTTTTCAAAAATGGCCGATTTTTTAGTCGAACTTCCAAAGGCTAAAAAAATAGGAAATACAAGTCGCCTGATGGCCTAATTAGTATGGATTGAAAGCTAAACTATCCTAGATTTGTGCTATGCAAAAAACCGCATGAAAAAAGACCTATTAAAGGAGAAATGACATTTTTCGCAAAAGTACCGAAAATGGCAATTTTTGGCAAAACGGCAAAGGGGGGACCAAGGGAAATTTTTCAAAAATGGCCGATTTTTTAGTCGAACTTCCAAAGGCTAAAAAAATAGGAAATACAAGTCGCCTGATGGCCTAATTAGTATGGATTGAAAGCTAAACTATCCTAGATTTGTGCTATGCAAAAAACCGCATGAAAAAAGACCTATTAAAGGAGAAATGACATTTTTCGCAAAAGTACCGAAAATGGCAATTTTTGGCAAAACGGCAAAGGGGGGACCAAGGGAAATTTTTCAAAAATGGCCGATTTTTTAGTCGAACTTCCAAAGGCTAAAAAAATAGGAAATACAAGTCGCCTGATGGCCTAATTAGTATGGATTGAAAGCTAAACTATCCTAGATTTGTGCTATGCAAAAAACCGCATGAAAAAAGACCTATTAAAGGAGAAATGACATTTTTCGCAAAAGTACCGAAAATGGCAATTTTTGGCAAAACGGCAAAGGGGGGACCAAGGGAAATTTTTCAAAAATGGCCGATTTTTTAGTCGAACTTCCAAAGGCTAAAAAAATAGGAAATACAAGTCGCCTGATGGCCTAATTAGTATGGATTGAAAGCTAAACTATCCTAGATTTGTGCTATGCAAAAAACCGCATGAAAAAAGACCTATTAAAGGAGAAATGACATTTTTCGCAAAAGTACCGAAAATGGCAATTTTTGGCAAAACGGCAAAGGGGGGACCAAGGGAAATTTTTCAAAAATGGCCGATTTTTTAGTCGAACTTCCAAAGGCTAAAAAAATAGGAAATACAAGTCGCCTGATGGCCTAATTAGTATGGATTGAAAGCTAAACTATCCTAGATTTGTGCTATGCAAAAAACCGCATGAAAAAAGACCTATTAAAGGAGAAATGACATTTTTCGCAAAAGTACCGAAAATGGCAATTTTTGGCAAAACGGCAAAGGGGGGACCAAGGGAAATTTTTCAAAAATGGCCGATTTTTTAGTCGAACTTCCAAAGGCTAAAAAAATAGGAAATACAAGTCGCCTGATGGCCTAATTAGTATGGATTGAAAGCTAAACTATCCTAGATTTGTGCTATGCAAAAAACCGCATGAAAAAAGACCTATTAAAGGAGAAATGACATTTTTCGCAAAAGTACCGAAAATGGCAATTTTTGGCAAAACGGCAAAGGGGGGACCAAGGGAAATTTTTCAAAAATGGCCGATTTTTTAGTCGAACTTCCAAAGGCTAAAAAAATAGGAAATACAAGTCGCCTGATGGCCTAATTAGTATGGATTGAAAGCTAAACTATCCTAGATTTGTGCTATGCAAAAAACCGCATGAAAAAAGACCTATTAAAGGAGAAATGACATTTTTCGCAAAAGTACCGAAAATGGCAATTTTTGGCAAAACGGCAAAGGGGGGACCAAGGGAAATTTTTCAAAAATGGCCGATTTTTTAGTCGAACTTCCAAAGGCTAAAAAAATAGGAAATACAAGTCGCCTGATGGCCTAATTAGTATGGATTGAAAGCTAAACTATCCTAGATTTGTGCTATGCAAAAAACCGCATGAAAAAAGACCTATTAAAGGAGAAATGACATTTTTCGCAAAAGTACCGAAAATGGCAATTTTTGGCAAAACGGCAAAGGGGGGACCAAGGGAAATTTTTCAAAAATGGCCGATTTTTTAGTCGAACTTCCAAAGGCTAAAAAAATAGGAAATACAAGTCGCCTGATGGCCTAATTAGTATGGATTGAAAGCTAAACTATCCTAGATTTGTGCTATGCAAAAAACCGCATGAAAAAAGACCTATTAAAGGAGAAATGACATTTTTCGCAAAAGTACCGAAAATGGCAATTTTTGGCAAAACGGCAAAGGGGGGACCAAGGGAAATTTTTCAAAAATGGCCGATTTTTTAGTCGAACTTCCAAAGGCTAAAAAAATAGGAAATACAAGTCGCCTGATGGCCTAATTAGTATGGATTGAAAGCTAAACTATCCTAGATTTGTGCTATGCAAAAAACCGCATGAAAAAAGACCTATTAAAGGAGAAATGACATTTTTCGCAAAAGTACCGAAAATGGCAATTTTTGGCAAAACGGCAAAGGGGGGACCAAGGGAAATTTTTCAAAAATGGCCGATTTTTTAGTCGAACTTCCAAAGGCTAAAAAAATAGGAAATACAAGTCGCCTGATGGCCTAATTAGTATGGATTGAAAGCTAAACTATCCTAGATTTGTGCTATGCAAAAAACCGCATGAAAAAAGACCTATTAAAGGAGAAATGACATTTTTCGCAAAAGTACCGAAAATGGCAATTTTTGGCAAAACGGCAAAGGGGGGACCAAGGGAAATTTTTCAAAAATGGCCGATTTTTTAGTCGAACTTCCAAAGGCTAAAAAAATAGGAAATACAAGTCGCCTGATGGCCTAATTAGTATGGATTGAAAGCTAAACTATCCTAGATTTGTGCTATGCAAAAAACCGCATGAAAAAAGACCTATTAAAGGAGAAATGACATTTTTCGCAAAAGTACCGAAAATGGCAATTTTTGGCAAAACGGCAAAGGGGGGACCAAGGGAAATTTTTCAAAAATGGCCGATTTTTTAGTCGAACTTCCAAAGGCTAAAAAAATAGGAAATACAAGTCGCCTGATGGCCTAATTAGTATGGATTGAAAGCTAAACTATCCTAGATTTGTGCTATGCAAAAAACCGCATGAAAAAAGACCTATTAAAGGAGAAATGACATTTTTCGCAAAAGTACCGAAAATGGCAATTTTTGGCAAAACGGCAAAGGGGGGACCAAGGGAAATTTTTCAAAAATGGCCGATTTTTTAGTCGAACTTCCAAAGGCTAAAAAAATAGGAAATACAAGTCGCCTGATGGCCTAATTAGTATGGATTGAAAGCTAAACTATCCTAGATTTGTGCTATGCAAAAAACCGCATGAAAAAAGACCTATTAAAGGAGAAATGACATTTTTCGCAAAAGTACCGAAAATGGCAATTTTTGGCAAAACGGCAAAGGGGGGACCAAGGGAAATTTTTCAAAAATGGCCGATTTTTTAGTCGAACTTCCAAAGGCTAAAAAAATAGGAAATACAAGTCGCCTGATGGCCTAATTAGTATGGATTGAAAGCTAAACTATCCTAGATTTGTGCTATGCAAAAAACCGCATGAAAAAAGACCTATTAAAGGAGAAATGACATTTTTCGCAAAAGTACCGAAAATGGCAATTTTTGGCAAAACGGCAAAGGGGGGACCAAGGGAAATTTTTCAAAAATGGCCGATTTTTTAGTCGAACTTCCAAAGGCTAAAAAAATAGGAAATACAAGTCGCCTGATGGCCTAATTAGTATGGATTGAAAGCTAAACTATCCTAGATTTGTGCTATGCAAAAAACCGCATGAAAAAAGACCTATTAAAGGAGAAATGACATTTTTCGCAAAAGTACCGAAAATGGCAATTTTTGGCAAAACGGCAAAGGGGGGACCAAGGGAAATTTTTCAAAAATGGCCGATTTTTTAGTCGAACTTCCAAAGGCTAAAAAAATAGGAAATACAAGTCGCCTGATGGCCTAATTAGTATGGATTGAAAGCTAAACTATCCTAGATTTGTGCTATGCAAAAAACCGCATGAAAAAAGACCTATTAAAGGAGAAATGACATTTTTCGCAAAAGTACCGAAAATGGCAATTTTTGGCAAAACGGCAAAGGGGGGACCAAGGGAAATTTTTCAAAAATGGCCGATTTTTTAGTCGAACTTCCAAAGGCTAAAAAAATAGGAAATACAAGTCGCCTGATGGCCTAATTAGTATGGATTGAAAGCTAAACTATCCTAGATTTGTGCTATGCAAAAAACCGCATGAAAAAAGACCTATTAAAGGAGAAATGACATTTTTCGCAAAAGTACCGAAAATGGCAATTTTTGGCAAAACGGCAAAGGGGGGACCAAGGGAAATTTTTCAAAAATGGCCGATTTTTTAGTCGAACTTCCAAAGGCTAAAAAAATAGGAAATACAAGTCGCCTGATGGCCTAATTAGTATGGATTGAAAGCTAAACTATCCTAGATTTGTGCTATGCAAAAAACCGCATGAAAAAAGACCTATTAAAGGAGAAATGACATTTTTCGCAAAAGTACCGAAAATGGCAATTTTTGGCAAAACGGCAAAGGGGGGACCAAGGGAAATTTTTCAAAAATGGCCGATTTTTTAGTCGAACTTCCAAAGGCTAAAAAAATAGGAAATACAAGTCGCCTGATGGCCTAATTAGTATGGATTGAAAGCTAAACTATCCTAGATTTGTGCTATGCAAAAAACCGCATGAAAAAAGACCTATTAAAGGAGAAATGACATTTTTCGCAAAAGTACCGAAAATGGCAATTTTTGGCAAAACGGCAAAGGGGGGACCAAGGGAAATTTTTCAAAAATGGCCGATTTTTTAGTCGAACTTCCAAAGGCTAAAAAAATAGGAAATACAAGTCGCCTGATGGCCTAATTAGTATGGATTGAAAGCTAAACTATCCTAGATTTGTGCTATGCAAAAAACCGCATGAAAAAAGACCTATTAAAGGAGAAATGACATTTTTCGCAAAAGTACCGAAAATGGCAATTTTTGGCAAAACGGCAAAGGGGGGACCAAGGGAAATTTTTCAAAAATGGCCGATTTTTTAGTCGAACTTCCAAAGGCTAAAAAAATAGGAAATACAAGTCGCCTGATGGCCTAATTAGTATGGATTGAAAGCTAAACTATCCTAGATTTGTGCTATGCAAAAAACCGCATGAAAAAAGACCTATTAAAGGAGAAATGACATTTTTCGCAAAAGTACCGAAAATGGCAATTTTTGGCAAAACGGCAAAGGGGGGACCAAGGGAAATTTTTCAAAAATGGCCGATTTTTTAGTCGAACTTCCAAAGGCTAAAAAAATAGGAAATACAAGTCGCCTGATGGCCTAATTAGTATGGATTGAAAGCTAAACTATCCTAGATTTGTGCTATGCAAAAAACCGCATGAAAAAAGACCTATTAAAGGAGAAATGACATTTTTCGCAAAAGTACCGAAAATGGCAATTTTTGGCAAAACGGCAAAGGGGGGACCAAGGGAAATTTTTCAAAAATGGCCGATTTTTTAGTCGAACTTCCAAAGGCTAAAAAAATAGGAAATACAAGTCGCCTGATGGCCTAATTAGTATGGATTGAAAGCTAAACTATCCTAGATTTGTGCTATGCAAAAAACCGCATGAAAAAAGACCTATTAAAGGAGAAATGACATTTTTCGCAAAAGTACCGAAAATGGCAATTTTTGGCAAAACGGCAAAGGGGGGACCAAGGGAAATTTTTCAAAAATGGCCGATTTTTTAGTCGAACTTCCAAAGGCTAAAAAAATAGGAAATACAAGTCGCCTGATGGCCTAATTAGTATGGATTGAAAGCTAAACTATCCTAGATTTGTGCTATGCAAAAAACCGCATGAAAAAAGACCTATTAAAGGAGAAATGACATTTTTCGCAAAAGTACCGAAAATGGCAATTTTTGGCAAAACGGCAAAGGGGGGACCAAGGGAAATTTTTCAAAAATGGCCGATTTTTTAGTCGAACTTCCAAAGGCTAAAAAAATAGGAAATACAAGTCGCCTGATGGCCTAATTAGTATGGATTGAAAGCTAAACTATCCTAGATTTGTGCTATGCAAAAAACCGCATGAAAAAAGACCTATTAAAGGAGAAATGACATTTTTCGCAAAAGTACCGAAAATGGCAATTTTTGGCAAAACGGCAAAGGGGGGACCAAGGGAAATTTTTCAAAAATGGCCGATTTTTTAGTCGAACTTCCAAAGGCTAAAAAAATAGGAAATACAAGTCGCCTGATGGCCTAATTAGTATGGATTGAAAGCTAAACTATCCTAGATTTGTGCTATGCAAAAAACCGCATGAAAAAAGACCTATTAAAGGAGAAATGACATTTTTCGCAAAAGTACCGAAAATGGCAATTTTTGGCAAAACGGCAAAGGGGGGACCAAGGGAAATTTTTCAAAAATGGCCGATTTTTTAGTCGAACTTCCAAAGGCTAAAAAAATAGGAAATACAAGTCGCCTGATGGCCTAATTAGTATGGATTGAAAGCTAAACTATCCTAGATTTGTGCTATGCAAAAAACCGCATGAAAAAAGACCTATTAAAGGAGAAATGACATTTTTCGCAAAAGTACCGAAAATGGCAATTTTTGGCAAAACGGCAAAGGGGGGACCAAGGGAAATTTTTCAAAAATGGCCGATTTTTTAGTCGAACTTCCAAAGGCTAAAAAAATAGGAAATACAAGTCGCCTGATGGCCTAATTAGTATGGATTGAAAGCTAAACTATCCTAGATTTGTGCTATGCAAAAAACCGCATGAAAAAAGACCTATTAAAGGAGAAATGACATTTTTCGCAAAAGTACCGAAAATGGCAATTTTTGGCAAAACGGCAAAGGGGGGACCAAGGGAAATTTTTCAAAAATGGCCGATTTTTTAGTCGAACTTCCAAAGGCTAAAAAAATAGGAAATACAAGTCGCCTGATGGCCTAATTAGTATGGATTGAAAGCTAAACTATCCTAGATTTGTGCTATGCAAAAAACCGCATGAAAAAAGACCTATTAAAGGAGAAATGACATTTTTCGCAAAAGTACCGAAAATGGCAATTTTTGGCAAAACGGCAAAGGGGGGACCAAGGGAAATTTTTCAAAAATGGCCGATTTTTTAGTCGAACTTCCAAAGGCTAAAAAAATAGGAAATACAAGTCGCCTGATGGCCTAATTAGTATGGATTGAAAGCTAAACTATCCTAGATTTGTGCTATGCAAAAAACCGCATGAAAAAAGACCTATTAAAGGAGAAATGACATTTTTCGCAAAAGTACCGAAAATGGCAATTTTTGGCAAAACGGCAAAGGGGGGACCAAGGGAAATTTTTCAAAAATGGCCGATTTTTTAGTCGAACTTCCAAAGGCTAAAAAAATAGGAAATACAAGTCGCCTGATGGCCTAATTAGTATGGATTGAAAGCTAAACTATCCTAGATTTGTGCTATGCAAAAAACCGCATGAAAAAAGACCTATTAAAGGAGAAATGACATTTTTCGCAAAAGTACCGAAAATGGCAATTTTTGGCAAAACGGCAAAGGGGGGACCAAGGGAAATTTTTCAAAAATGGCCGATTTTTTAGTCGAACTTCCAAAGGCTAAAAAAATAGGAAATACAAGTCGCCTGATGGCCTAATTAGTATGGATTGAAAGCTAAACTATCCTAGATTTGTGCTATGCAAAAAACCGCATGAAAAAAGACCTATTAAAGGAGAAATGACATTTTTCGCAAAAGTACCGAAAATGGCAATTTTTGGCAAAACGGCAAAGGGGGGACCAAGGGAAATTTTTCAAAAATGGCCGATTTTTTAGTCGAACTTCCAAAGGCTAAAAAAATAGGAAATACAAGTCGCCTGATGGCCTAATTAGTATGGATTGAAAGCTAAACTATCCTAGATTTGTGCTATGCAAAAAACCGCATGAAAAAAGACCTATTAAAGGAGAAATGACATTTTTCGCAAAAGTACCGAAAATGGCAATTTTTGGCAAAACGGCAAAGGGGGGACCAAGGGAAATTTTTCAAAAATGGCCGATTTTTTAGTCGAACTTCCAAAGGCTAAAAAAATAGGAAATACAAGTCGCCTGATGGCCTAATTAGTATGGATTGAAAGCTAAACTATCCTAGATTTGTGCTATGCAAAAAACCGCATGAAAAAAGACCTATTAAAGGAGAAATGACATTTTTCGCAAAAGTACCGAAAATGGCAATTTTTGGCAAAACGGCAAAGGGGGGACCAAGGGAAATTTTTCAAAAATGGCCGATTTTTTAGTCGAACTTCCAAAGGCTAAAAAAATAGGAAATACAAGTCGCCTGATGGCCTAATTAGTATGGATTGAAAGCTAAACTATCCTAGATTTGTGCTATGCAAAAAACCGCATGAAAAAAGACCTATTAAAGGAGAAATGACATTTTTCGCAAAAGTACCGAAAATGGCAATTTTTGGCAAAACGGCAAAGGGGGGACCAAGGGAAATTTTTCAAAAATGGCCGATTTTTTAGTCGAACTTCCAAAGGCTAAAAAAATAGGAAATACAAGTCGCCTGATGGCCTAATTAGTATGGATTGAAAGCTAAACTATCCTAGATTTGTGCTATGCAAAAAACCGCATGAAAAAAGACCTATTAAAGGAGAAATGACATTTTTCGCAAAAGTACCGAAAATGGCAATTTTTGGCAAAACGGCAAAGGGGGGACCAAGGGAAATTTTTCAAAAATGGCCGATTTTTTAGTCGAACTTCCAAAGGCTAAAAAAATAGGAAATACAAGTCGCCTGATGGCCTAATTAGTATGGATTGAAAGCTAAACTATCCTAGATTTGTGCTATGCAAAAAACCGCATGAAAAAAGACCTATTAAAGGAGAAATGACATTTTTCGCAAAAGTACCGAAAATGGCAATTTTTGGCAAAACGGCAAAGGGGGGACCAAGGGAAATTTTTCAAAAATGGCCGATTTTTTAGTCGAACTTCCAAAGGCTAAAAAAATAGGAAATACAAGTCGCCTGATGGCCTAATTAGTATGGATTGAAAGCTAAACTATCCTAGATTTGTGCTATGCAAAAAACCGCATGAAAAAAGACCTATTAAAGGAGAAATGACATTTTTCGCAAAAGTACCGAAAATGGCAATTTTTGGCAAAACGGCAAAGGGGGGACCAAGGGAAATTTTTCAAAAATGGCCGATTTTTTAGTCGAACTTCCAAAGGCTAAAAAAATAGGAAATACAAGTCGCCTGATGGCCTAATTAGTATGGATTGAAAGCTAAACTATCCTAGATTTGTGCTATGCAAAAAACCGCATGAAAAAAGACCTATTAGAGGAGAAATGACATTTTTCGCAAAAGTACCGAAAATGGCAATTTTTGGCAAAACGGCAAAGGGGGGACCAAGGGAAATTTTTCAAAAATGGCCGATTTTTTAGTCGAACTTCCAAAGGCTAAAAAAATAGGAAATACAAGTCGCCTGATGGCCTAATTAGTATGGATTGAAAGCTAAACTATCCTAGATTTGTGCTATGCAAAAAACCGCATGAAAAAAGACCTATTAAAGGAGAAATGACATTTTTCGCAAAAGTACCGAAAATGGCAATTTTTGGCAAAACGGCAAAGGGGGGACCAAGGGAAATTTTTCAAAAATGGCCGATTTTTTAGTCGAACTTCCAAAGGCTAAAAAAATAGGAAATACAAGTCGCCTGATGGCCTAGTTAGTATGGATTGAAAGCTAAACTATCCTGGATTTGTGCTATGCAAAAAACCGCATGAAAAAAGACCTATTAAAGGAGAAATGACATTTTTCGCAAAAGTACCGAAAATGGCAATTTTTGGCAAAACGGCAAAGGGGGGACCAAGGGAAATTTTTCAAAAATGGTCGATTTTTTAGTCGAACTTCCAAAGGCTAAAAAAATAGGAAATACAAGTCGCCTGATGGCCTAATTAGTATGGATTGAAAGCTAAACTATCCTAGATTTGTGCTATGCAAAAAACCGCATGAAAAAAGACCTATTAAAGGAGAAATGACATTTTTCGCAAAAGTACCGAAAATGGCAATTTTTGGCAAAACGGCAAAGGGGGGACCAAGGGAAATTTTTCAAAAATGGCCGATTTTTTAGTCGAACTTCCAAAGGCTAAAAAAATAGGAAATACAAGTCGCCTGATGGCCTAATTAGTATGGATTGAAAGCTAAACTATCCTAGATTTGTGCTATGCAAAAAACCGCATGAAAAAAGACCTATTAAAGGAGAAATGACATTTTTCGCAAAAGTACCGAAAATGGCAATTTTTGGCAAAACGGCAAAGGGGGGACCAAGGGAAATTTTTCAAAAATGGCCGATTTTTTAGTCGAACTTCCAAAGGCTAAAAAAATAGGAAATACAAGTCGCCTTTGGCCCAGTACGGCTGAACAAAGTTTAGTTTTATTTGTTTTGAAAGGCATTGTGGGTAATTAGTTTCAGTTGGGACACGGAAGGTTGGCTGTCTTTTTTAGAAGTTTTTTTTATAAGTGTTGGGCTGTCCAGTCCTATCGATGAAAAACGTAGCTGGTTGTATTTGTTTTGAAGCAAAACTTAGTGAAATGTCACTTATAGGACTTGGAATACCTTCAGAACGGAAAGAGAGATAACCTCACTTGTGAACGCTCCGAGTTTTTTTACGAACCACGTTTGGCGTACCTGTTACAGTAAGATCATCTCTCGCCCTTGGTTTCTTTCAAAGGCTTTCCTCTACCCACCATTCCAGCTTGATGATGCCAGACTGGGGGCTTTTGAAGAGATAACCCGCACTTACATTTCGAATTCGTAAGGTATACCTACCTTGGCGTTTCAGATGGCGCGTCACGAAGAAACAATACTTTTCCTTCCCAAACTGCCCTTGGGGTGAGGAGTTTGTTTTAATTTATTACAGCAACTTTTTGTTTTGTCTTTATTTTCGCTCTTTGTATTTGTCAAACGTATCCTTTTAAGTGTTCACTGACGTCTTACCTAATTTTTTTTTTTTTCGATCATATATTTAGTCACAAACCGTTTGCGATCTTTCGGGGCAAAGTCACGCAATTCTGTCTCATCATCTTAACTATCATACTTTGAAAGTATCGTGTAAAACAGGCAAAATTCGTGCAAAAGAAACGTGTTTTGTTCGATTGAGACGCTTGGGCGAAGTTGGGGACTCGGGTTTCTACGGAGGTGAGCAAGGGACTTCCAAGTAAGGTTTTTACGGGTAGGAATCAATATCGCAGTATATACAGTACCTCGAGTTCTTACGTTCTAATTCACTACGTTCAAACGAACGTAAATCATTTTCATCTTATAGATCCATAAAACAAACTGAACCACAGGTATGGGAGGATCGCAAGCGAACCCAAAACACAACTTTTAATGGACATAGTATACAAGAAGTATTCAATTTCAACAAGCGGAACTTAGCATTACAAACCTGGGCTAAGCGACACACTTTAACGGCTAAAGTCGGCCTCTTTAACATACATATCTTTTGCCACATCAGTTTTCCATCGGCCGTGCAATTTCAATAATCTCTCGGAAACAACTTTGGAATCGTCGTTTATCACGACTGAAGTAATCCCATGGCCACCCGATCGTAAACTATGCAGACTATAGACCTTTGGATCGCCTCCCAGGACGCCGAGAGCTTCCTTGAACATTTCCCGGCACACTCCCGACTTGGTCTTACTTAAAGGACTGAACAACGGAAGATCGCTCGTTGGAGTCAACTTCGCTTCACGCATGTATCTAAGCAAAATAGAGAATTTACAATAATAGGAAAGGGTTTTTGCAATGTACACAAAATTCCCTTCTCTGTAAACGTCCATTTTACTATGGGGAACAAATTTTTATGTGATCTTCAAGAAAAACTATGTACTTACTTAAAATATTACTAAGCTCACTAAAGGGGAAGAAACCCGCAAAACCTAAAGTACACAACTCAGCAATTCTCAAATCCTTCAACGAAGCCCCTTCAGAGGCGAATTTGTTAATTATTTTCTTGATGAGCTCCGTGCTGATCGGGTCCTTCTTCAAAATGGGGTTGCCTTCCCTCCTCTTTGCCGACTCGATAACATTCTTAGCACACTCGTCATCAAGCGGATTTGGGCCGTTAATAGGAACAAACGAGCGGAACCATTTCAGGGCGGCATGTACCATGACCAGAACCGAGTGTGACTTGTGTTGGTGGGCGAAGAGCTGGAATAAATAAAGAGTCACTACAGCAGGGGAAAAGGGATATCTGTCAGCAACATAGTTCTGCCCGCACCATGCAAGAAATTTTCTTATACTACTTGGCGGTTGAATCAGCTCTGGATTTTACTAACATCTTGACAAAAACACACCTATCGACCATGACCTGAGCGGGAGCTAACTTCCAAGGCCTGGCAGCGAAGACAATCTGGAAGAAACAGAAAAAATCTCGTCCTCTGCAAAGAAATGAACAGATAAACGCTTGTCTCTCTCTTTTCTCTTTCTTTTTTCTTTTTCTTTGTTTTCTTTCCTTCTTTTTTTTTTTTTTTTTTTTTCCTTTCTTTTACACTGCAACAATCAACAATCTCTCTCCTACCTTATTTCTTCTCCTCTCCCTCTGTGTTCCTTTTTGCCTTTTTTCTTTATTTTTTTTTTTTTTTTTTTCTCTTTTTTTTTTTTTTTTTCTTTTTCTTATCTTTTTATTATTCTCCTCCACTTCTCTTTACTTTTACCTTCTTCGATTTCTTACCCTTTTTTTAATCTCCATACGTTCAAGCTTTATCCCTCAAACAAGCTTGTCTCAATATCATTGTAAGGGCACCATATCCACGAATTACTTCGTCTCTCAACTTTCATGGTTTACCCACGACCTGCTTTCATACCTGGTTTATCAGCTCTATTTCACGTACTTTTCTCTTTTTTTTTTTTTTTTTTTTGTTTTCCTCATATACATACACCAGCCTTCACATCATGTGTAGCTACTTCACCTTCGAAATATGTAATTCTCTTTTTCTCTTGAACGAAAATCAAACCTGATGCCTGCAACTTGCCCACGGAAACATTTCGATCCCAAAA